>NC_088398.1:16430069-16613784 GCF_034236695.1 Oncorhynchus nerka | reverse complement strand
TAACTAAACTCATGGTAAGTTGCAGTGGAAATGTAATGCCATCTATAATAATTAGCATTTGCAATAGTTTTCAAAAGAAACAGAATGACTTGCAAATAGAATGCAGTGATTTAAATGCATTTGTAATTACCTGGATTAGGACTCAAGGTAATTGAGTAATGAGGAAAAAGGTAAAACTTCTCTACCAAGACAATACCATCACTGCTTATATTAATAACAATGTATTAATGTTTTATTCTAATTACAATAAACAGAACATAACAGTCCCTTATTTGTACAAAAATACCTGAAAAGGTTACAATTAAGAGATATAAGCCATTCAGCTATTTATAGATTGAAGCAAAGCACAGTATGAATACAGGATCTTTCTCCTAAAAAGAGATACAGGTTCTTGTTTTTTTTGCATTCCCTGAAATACATAATGGTTTATATTTTATAGATCTATATATTTGCTTTACTCCTTTGTACAGTCACTGTATCTTGCATTGTGACAATATATGCAAAGCACAAGAGTCATTATCGATCACTGGAAAAGGTTCCCATGAACGGTCCAAAGTCAGCTCTGGTTTAGTGCAGAGAAAAAGGTCATCAGAGGCACCTGCTGCATTTTAGGCTTCGTGGGACAAACAGACTTACACAAGAGAGAAGAGGACACCTGTGCTGTACTACTGTTTGGGAGAAACTACTGGTATTCTGAAAGAACATCATAAAGGCCAAACTACTTACTAAAGAAAAAATGATTTGGTGAAATACTATTAACCCCAAGTTGATCAACAGAATTACACAACATCGCACATACAAAATCTCACTGGTCTGACGATATGACCAGTTTTCAACAGGCTCCATGTCAACCCTGAGCAACCCAGTTACATTCATTTCTCTGAAATATAAAAAAGTACATTTACTTAATTCACTTTCATCAGTTCACTACTTTGCAGGTGATTCAATGTCACTAGTAACATTCTAGTTCATAGCAAGTCACTGTGTGAGAGAACTCGCCTCTGAATACAAAAAACACATCTGTATCTAACAGGCCTAAACAGTTAGTGTTGAGAGTCAGTGATGTCTGAGTAGCTTAGGATGACTTGCAGGAACTATGAAAAGATGTACACTGTATGCCCAAGCCAACTATAGTTCCATACCAGCAACATTCCAATATTACACACATTTGTGAAGAGGTTTTTACATGAAACATTTAAGAAATAAACTCGATATGCACATTAAATCAAATTATAAAAATCACCCAAATAAATCAAGTTTCTTCATGGCGAAGGCAGTGTGCACGGGCAGGAAGGGCTGATTCACAAGGAGTTCATGAGATCCTACTCACTTTCCACACAGCCTGATAGACAGAGGCTTAGCACACAGCCACCTGTTGAACGGCACTGTTACAACTAATATTGTTAATTGATATTACTGTTAATACTTTACCACTTACCAGTAAAGTCTGATAATCTTAGGTTTTGGCAAGCAGCTTACTGACAAACGTAATTTCAACCAATGTGGTATAACTGTTTAGTACAGACTTAAACTACTTTATAGTTTACATACTACTTATAAACGTTCTATTGACTCATTTTAGATGTACATTTTTGATTGGTTTATTGATTTAACTCTATCAAACTCAAATGTGCGAAGTATGTTGACATTTGCGCCTCCAGGGATACTATTTGAGACTCAACCCATTGTCAACAAGCTTAAACTAGTTCCTAAATACATATGGTTATGCATCCTCTAGGGTCTGTTGATATGTTAATGCTTAAATACACATTTGAGTTTTTACAGACTGGCCAGATGCCATTCTGACGATAGACCTTAAGCAAGATAAAAATCAAAGCGTATTTGTCACATGCCCCGAATACAACAGTGAAATGCTTACTTACAAGCCCTTAACAAACAACGCAGTTTTAATAAAATACAAAAAAAGGTAAGAGATAAGAATAACAAATTATTAAAGAGCAGCAGTAAATAACAATAGCGGGCTATATACGGGGGTACCGGTACAGAGTCAATGTGCAGGGGCACCGATGTCAAGGTAATTGAGGTAATATGTACATGTAGATAGAGTTATTAAAGTGACTATGCATAGATGATAACAGAGAGTAGCAGCAGCGGGGGCAATGCAAATAGTCTGGGTAGCCATTTGATTAGCTGTTCAGGAGTCTTATGTCTTGGGCGTAGAAGCTATTTAGGAGCCTCTTGGACCTAGACTTTGCGCCCCGGTACCGCTTGCCATGCGGGAGAAGAGAGAAGTCTATGACTAAGGTGGCTGGAGTCTTTGACAATTTTTAAGGCCTTCCTCTGACACCGCCTGGTATAGAGGTCCTGGATAGCAGGAAGCTTGGCCCGGTGATGTAATGGGCCATACGCACTACCCTCTGTTGTGCCTTGCGGTCGGAGGCCGAGCAGTTGCCATACCAGGCAGTGACGCAACCAGTCAGGATGCTCTCGATGGTGCAAGCTGTAAAACCTTTTGAGGATCTGAGAACCCATGCCAAATCTTTTCAGTCTCCTGAAGGGGAATAGGTTTTGTCGTGTCCTCTTCACGACTGTCTTGGTGTGCTTGGACCATGTTAGTTTGTTGGTGATGTGGATGCCAATACCTTGAATCTCTCAACCTGCTCCACTACAGCCCCGTCGATGAGAATGGGGGCGTAGTCGGTCCTCCTTTCCTGTAGTCCACAATCATCTCCTTTGTCTTGATCACGTTGAGGAAGAGAATGTTGTCCTTGCACCACACGGTCAGGTCTCTGACCTCTTCCCTATATGCTTTCTCATCGTTGTCGGTGATCAGGCCTACCACTGTTGTGTCATCAGCAAACTTAATGATGGTGTTGGAGTCGTGCCTGGCCGTGCAGTCATGAGTGAACAGGAAGTACACAGGAGGGGACTGAGCACGCACCCCTAAGGGGCCTGTGTTGAGGATCAGTGTTGCAGATGTGTTGTTACCTACCCTGACCACCTGGGGGCGGCTCGTCAGGAAGTCCAGAATCCAGTTGCCGAGGGAGGTGTTTAGTCCCAGGGTCCTTAGCTTAGTGATGAGCTTTGACGGGCACTACGGTGTTGAACGCTGAGCTGGAGTCAATGAATAGCATTCTCACATAGGTGTTCCTTTTGTCCAGGTGTGAAAGGGCAGTGTGGAGTGCAATAGAGATTGCATCATCTGTGGATCTGTTGGTGCGGTACGCAAATTGGAGTGGGTCTAAGGTTTCTGGGAATAATGGGCCTTGTGAATGTTGACCTGTTTAAAGGTCTTACTCACATCGGCTGCGGAGAGCGTGATCACACAGTCGTCCAGAACAGCTGATGCTCTCATGCATGTTCATTGTTACTTGCCTCGAAGCGATCGTAGAAGTTATTTAGCTTGTCTGGTAAGCTCGTGTCACTGGGCCGCTCTCGGCTGTGCTTCCCCTTCGTAGTCTGTAATAGTTTGCAGGCCCTGCCACATCCGATCGGAACCGGTGTAGTACGATTCGATCTTAGTCCTGTATTGAGGCTTTGCCTGTTTGATGGTTCGTCGGAAGGGCATAGCGGGATTTCTTATAAGCTTCCGGGCTAGAGTCCCGCTCCTTGAAAGTGGCAGCTCTACCCTTTAGCTCAGAGCGAATGTTGCCTGATAAAATGATACATCTCAAATCTCATCTGCATAACCAGGATGTTGTTTTATCTACATCCTCTTATGGGGATGATTGCTCTATTCTTATGCTGCATTCATAACCAAGTGGCAAGGTGGTAATTACCAATTGTGAAGTTGTAAATATGAGTTAAATGCATTCACCCCCCTTGAACTTGAGAAACGTTGTTTGGCTAATGGCAAAAAGCTGCATCAACCATAAACTACAAGTACAGATAGTGCTCACAAACAAATTATAGTGTTCACCAACCATATTAATAGATTGCTTTTTATAAATAATGTTTTGTTTAATTTAACTCCCGAAAATGCTGTTATAGAGGTAATTTCCTTAGTGGGTTACGTCAGAGTTCAACATGGGAGAAGTCGGCGCTCAGGGATAACAGAACAGTTTCCTAGTAATTACCAGTTGGAGGGACGGTCAAGTGGATCTTTCTTTACAGTTCTATGCTTGTATTTACGACTTTACAACATGCTATTAACACAGCATTAGGTCTGTATCGAGCAAACTGTCCAAGTTTTGTGCCAACATCCGTGATGCTTTTGAATGAATCTTGATTGTTGGGACATGTAAACAATCCTTAAAAATGTGAAATGTGTTAGTTCATGACGTTTGCCCCTAAAGGGGCAATCCATTTTGGACTTATAAATGAATGATATGTAGCTTTCCACTGAGTCTTGAAGAATATAGCTTATAAATGCCTCATAAGCTTAGTTCAACTGCCGTACCCCATCAGAACCCAAAATATAAGCTTGATTTACTCCAATGTTTGTTTACATTTTCTTTGTTCACAAACTACATGGCTTCAAAACATGTTTGAATCTATCATTTTGATATCATGGATGCTCAGTCCTTGCATCCATATCTGTCTATGAATTTGAGAGTGGTTACTCCAGCCCAATACCACAGCGTTTTAACAAAACATAATGCGGGGTATATGCTTTGCTATTGTGTCAATGGATGATTTCCCATTTAAGTAGAGTATTTGATTAGCTTTCGTAGTGGTTGTCTGCCATCTAGTGGGGAAACAGGGTGACGTATAACCCCATGTACAGTTGAACATTTCAAGCAGACATTTATGATAGTTAGATGAAAATATATAACTAAACTCATGGTAAGTTGCAGTGGAAATGTAATGCCATCTATAATAATTAGCATTTGCAATAGTTTTCAAAAGAAACAGAATGACTTGCAAATAGAATGCAGTGATTTAAATGCATTTGTAATTACCTGGATTAGGACTCAAGGTAATTGAGTAATGAGGAAAAAGGTAAAACTTCTCTACCAAGACAATACCATCACTGCTTAAATTAATAACAATGTATTAACAATGTATTATTTTATTCTAATTACAATAAACAGAACATAACAGTCCCTTATTTGTACAAAAATACCTGAAAAGGTTACAATTAAGAGATATAAGCCATTCAGCTATTTACAGATTGAAGCAAAGCACAGTATGAATACAGGATCTTTCTCTTAAAAAGAGATACAGGTTCTTGTTTTTTTTGCATTCCCTGAAATACATAATGGTTTATATTTATATAGATCTATATATATTTGCTTTACTCCTTTGTACAGTCACTGTATCTTGCATTGTGACAATATATGCAAAGCACAAGAGTCATTATCGATCACTGGAAAAGGTTCCCATGAACGGTCCAAAGTCAGCTCTGGTTTAGTGCAGAGAAAAAGGTCATCAGAGGCACCTGCTGCATTTTAGGCTTCTTGGGACAAACAGACTTACACAAGAGAGAAGAGGACACCTGTGCTGTACTACTGTTTGGGAGAAACTACTGGTATTCTGAAAGAACATCATAAAGACCAAACTACTTACTAAAGAAAAATGATTTGGTGAAATACTATTAACCCCAAATTGATCAACAGAACTACACAACATCGCACATACAAAATCTCACTGGTCTGACGATATAACCAGTTTTCAACAGGCTCCATGTCAACCCTGAGCAACCCAGTTACATTCATTTCTCTGAAATATAAAAAAGTACATTTACTTAATTCACTTTCATCAGTTCACTACTTTGCAGGTGATTCAATGTCACTAGTAACATTCTAGTTCATAGCAAGACACTATGTGAGAGAACTCGCCTCTGAATACAAAAAACACCTATCTGTATCTAACAGGCCTAAACAGTTAGTGTTGAGAAGTCAGTGATGTCTGAGTAGCTTAGGATGACTTGCAGGAACTATGAAAAGATGTACACTGTATGCCCAAGCCAACTATAGTTCCATACCAGCAACATTCCAATATTACAGACATTTGTGAAGAGGTTTTTACATGACAAACATTTAAGAAATAAACTCGATATGCACATTAAACCAAATGATAAAAATAAATCAAGTTTCTTCATTTCATAAGTAGTTAAGAGTAAGCCAATGCGGTAATAATAGTGATCTGTAACCTAAATACAGTGTTGCATCTACATGGTTTCATATGCTAATATGGTACATTGATTCAATACACAACTTTTACATGAGTTGCATATTACATTGTACAGCTAAGATTACCACCGGAGGAGGCAATTCTAACTGATTTCTACTGAAATCATTATGACCAATGGGAAGATATATTGTCCGACGTTTTGACCGAATTTAGCAAAGAAGTAAGCAGCTTTGGCACCTAACCTGCTCATTGTATAGTCATAATGATTCCACACCCAGAGCCATACATTAACATATATTATATATTCATGGCTCTGGTCACACCCAATAAACAGTGAAGTGTAGCTCTGAAGTTACTCTTAAAATTCCATGGAAAAAGGTACTGCAATGGGCATCTAGTGGTGCCATCACATCCAAGCCTTTCTCATTGGATAATACACACTATGCTGTGGAAAAGACTTGGCTATTTAATGTACTGTACGCCAATTCGTTTTTTGCAATTGTGGCTCAAGTATTGTGAAGGTATAGCTTCACTTCTGACAAGAAACAAAGTTCTGATTAACGCAAAGTTTAAAGAGTGAAAGTTCTGTAAAATGGAAGACAACTAACTGTAATGAAATGGGACAGAGCAACTGAACTGACAGCTCAAAAAACAGTGTCTATTTGAAAATCAACTCATGAATTAAATATCTAGATATGAAATGAATTTGATTGACATTATCAGTGAAAGTCACTTAAGAAGATGTCAAATGTTTAAATATGTAACAAACAAAAAAATACATGTAATCTTCTTCAACCTGTGTGTTTGAAATATTCTTGAGGGGTTCATGTGAAAAGATTTCCTAAATGTAGAAGAATGTGTGAGAGAAAGGCATTAAACTGAATATCGATGTGAAACGCACTGTGACTGAAATATTAGTGACTTTTATTCCCCACGCTTTTTCTACTGACACCAATTTGGAATGAAAATCACTAGGGAACACCACTTGAATGTTACTTCATAGTAAGTGTTGGTGATAAAATAGTTTGAGTGTTCAAACATAAAAAGCAAGAAATTAATTATAGGCTTTGTAATAGATGCTATGTAATAATTACGCTGTTCAATCATTCCATGGTAATGATAAAACAGTAATGAACAGCACTGAGAAAAGAGCTACATTTCAAGTAATCACTCACATCCAGGTAAATAAATACATTTGCAAAACAATACTTGAAATGATTGAGTCATTGCATCTTGTTTTTTGAAATGTCATTGTGCAGAACTTGTAGATAGTGTGGCTAATATTCTGTATCTGAATCTATCCAGCTTAAGACACTATAAATAAAATAAAAAGATGGCTCTTTCTTAATGTTGCGTTACAGGTAAAAACATCTTTACAAATCTGTGTGTTCACTGCAACCTTGGACGAGGCTGGACAGTAAAAACCCTTCCACTTCAGGGTATCATCCATTACTAGGGCTTCACAGTGTCTGTTCTAAAAACAATCATTCAATCACATCATGGAAAAGAAAAGCAACAAGTCTAAAATGAACGGACTTGGGGTGAATCCCAAATGGCACTCTATTCCCGATATAGTGCACTACTTTTGACCAAAGGCTTACGGGCCCTAGTTAAAAGTAAGGTAATGCACTATCTAGGGAATACGGTGCCATTTCCGATGCACCCTTGGATTAAGAAGATGGGTCCTCCTAGCAGATGAGTCGATTGATTCCAGTTGCATTCTACAGACAGCACAACAGACAGACCGACCTTGGACTCTACACGTCAACTCTGAGCTAGTCAGATCCCTCTAGTGGATCACAAGAGGTTGGTGTAGTGGTTATATTTCCCTGTGTTCTGACGGAGGGAATGCAAACAGGTAGGTTTAAAAGAAAACTGTGGCACCCTCCCGCCCCAGTGGCCTGTTAGATTTTACTCATATAATCATAACCATGTCTTCAGAGTGCTTACAACATGGAATTAGTCCACAAGATGGCCATAAGCTTTCCAATGTTATACATATAGCTTTATTATTGTGTTGACACCAAGAGAGACCCAAGAGCTGAGCTGTTATGTTGCTTGTTATCACCTGAAGAGCAGCATGGTAGCCTAGTGTCATTCTGAATACGTACTGTAGCCAACAATAGAAGGGTTGGTTATAGCACACGGTATAGGACTAGGCTAGCAGCGTGGACCACAACAGCTATCTATTACATGGACTTAAATGAGTGGATGAGAGGGGGAGTGAATGAATACCTGTAGTAGTTTATATTTTGGGGGGAAGTTCATGTGGAACACCGGATGGTGGAGCTGATGATGGATTGATTTAACACCGAACTGGATGTAGTGATTTAGTTGTTGTTGTCTGACTGTTAGAAATCTATATGCTCCAGACTACTGATAAGAAACTAAAACGGACTAAGAACACATTTGATGCAGTACTAAAATGTCATGAATACAAACGCCTGTGAGGTCACCAAAGAAAGAAAGAAATGAAGAAAAGTCCTATGAGAATGGAATGAATGGATCCTGTGTAGTCCTTGAGTATCCTTCAGCTCCATCCTAAATTACCAGGTCCAGCCTTTCCTTTCCTACAGCTTGAAAGAGACAGCTGGCCTCGTGATCTGTCTTGTGATGTTCTTTTTCCGAATATCAGATTGTCCATCCATCCCTCCAACACAGGAGGGATTTGCCATTGTTGGTAACGAGAAGAATGAGACGGTAGAGGAATTCTTCTTCAGTCAGTGTGGAAAGGCCTGTTCCCAGTTTCACAAGCGCCAAACTAGAAAACAATCAGCTTTTCAGAAAAAGGTTGTAGTATAGATGATTTGTAACAAAAAAAATACTTTCATTCTGTAAAAAAGTGGCCCAGACTAAACAAAGTCCTGATGATTGTACAAGGAAAATAAAAACTCCTTTGATCTCATAAACTGTCACTAAACAGTGTCAGTGGATCAGAGCTTATTGGTGACTATGAATACAAACTTGAAAATGTTTTTGTTTTTTATAAGAGTTAATAACAACGTGGTGCAGCTTTTTGCTTTTATTTTTGCTTCTTTATCTCCTCCTTCCTTCCGGAACACAGAGGTCACTGAAGTCCACTGGCGTCCCTCCTAACTCCCCAACCACTCCCTCCTGTTCCATCCGCAGTCTCTGGCAGCTCATGACACATCAAGAACAACATGAGTTCATCACTTTAGCTTCTCCTAAAGAAAAAGTCTTGAGTTTGTTTTTAGGCAGAGTCCGGTCAAGTCATAGGTCAGGGGTCATAAGGCTACGAGGGTGCAGGGGTGCTTGAGTTTACAAGGCAGGACTCCTCTGTTGAGCTGGTAGAACTCCACCAGCTGGATCAGGTCGGTGAATTTGGTGGACCCGTCGTCAAGGCTGAAGAAGATCTGGCCGTCCTCTTCACACTGCAGGACGGACCATAGAGACAACAGTCAGGTGAGAACAACAGGAAGTAATGAACAACAAAAGTGACTTTACTCTATAAAATTGTTGACTGTTTTACTTGGTTGATGGGGAGGTCAAGGAGAGATGGGGAGGTTAAGGAGAGAAAAGCCCAGAGGCAAGATAAAGCTCACTTACCGGTAAGATCTGGAAATGCTTGATTTTCTGGTGATGGCACAGTGTGAGGACAAAGGCCTTTGGGTTGCTTTGACTATCCCTCAACAGAAACAACCTGAGCAGAAAAGGGAGAAAAATCAGTCTTTGGTGAAAACTTCAATGTCGGTCAAATTTAAATCCAACATACATTGGCATGTGGGCTGGGCATTCTGAAGATGCAACACTTTAATAATGAAATCAATCCCAATGAAATAACAGGTTGGCTGTGTGGTTCCAGAGACTGAGGAGTCTTACCCGTCCACCTGGCCTTGTTGGTGGATCATCCGATGGGACTCTTCTCGCGTTATCCGCCCATGGAACCACAGCTGTGTTCTGTGAATAACTGGACGTGGAAGAGGAAAGGAGAGCTTTAGGACAGGAACAAGGCTTTTATCTACACAGAATGTAGCCAACTCAAATAACAGAGGGATTGTGAGAATTTATGTTGTTGAATTACCTGAGCTTAATAAACAGGGATGTAGTGGACTGGGACTACCTAGAATGTTCATCCGTTGACTTCTCTTCTGAGATACAGAACAAACAAACATGGATTAGATTGTTAATAAAAGGCTCTTACTCCATTGGTACAGCTGCGTGACGGATAGCATGATAGCTTTGTGACAAGCATGACTCAAAGAAAAGTTGTTGCACTCTTGCTCAGATTTTTTCTAAATCACCAACAGCAGTACGTTTTCTTTCTGACCATAAGGTCATATTGTAATATCTTAATAACGTTGTAGTCGCATTGTGGACAGGTTGTAATAACATTGCTGTAACGTAGCTACAGTAAGGTTGCATTATTGTTGTAGAACCATTGGAATAGTAACATTGTAGAAAGAGACTCACCCTCCAGGCATAACCCTCCTCCATGGCAGCGCTCTGGGCCTCCAAGGGATTGTCGATCACCCTGCCTATCCTTCCTGAGAAATCCATGGCAACCAGAGAATTCTCAGACACACTCCGCTAGAGGGAGACAAACAGTGCCAATGTCAATACACTTCCAATGTAGAAAATGCCCTGTTACAGTACTAGCTAGGGCTCTTCCTCAATTGTCTGTCATTGAAGTCCTCCTCTCTCCTCACTTCCTTCTCAAAATGCACTGAACAGATAACCTAGCGGTAAAGAGTGTTGGGCCAGTAACCAAAAGGTCGCTGGTTCGAATCACCGAATAGAGGACACAAAGAGTCAAGGAAAGACAACCGAGAAAGAGTCTGGATGTTAACAACAGTTTGGCTGGCATGGTGGCAGTAAGGAGCTAAAAGGAGAGGCTTACCACTGGTGTTGAAAAGTGTGACAGAGTTTTTCTCTGCTGAGGAATCTTGTAGTTCTGATAGAGGACTATTCCATACTGTGAAGAATAATGAAAGTATCCACAAATTAAAAAGTTAGCTATTGGTTGACTTCACCCAAAAAAAAAGCAAACCTTCCAAAATATTCATAAAGATAGATAGTATTCAAATTAGCATGGTATGAGTGACTCTCACAACAACCCATGTGAAGTGAACTTGCATCTGATACAACCCTCTGGTATAACTGAGGCACTACTTTGCAGTGTATTGAGGGCTTGTTGCCATGGAATTGGTACCTTGAAGAGTCTGAAGGCTGTCATCCAGGACGTTCTGCTCTGTTCGTCTTCAGTACACAACATCCTCAACTCCTTCAGCTCAGTCCTCTTGTTTGGCTGTCAATTAACACACAACAACCAATTAGAGAGACCAAACAAACACCTCATCATTAGAAACAACCATTCAGACAGTATGGTTGTACTAAAACACTCCTCCCTCGTACACTGACATATCCCATGAGATGATAGTTGATCTTGTTCAGGGTTGGTGAGAAAAAAAACTGTAAACCATTACGTTACAAGCAAAAATGTTGTAATCTGATTACAGATACTTTTGAAAAACTAGATGATTACTTCTAGGATTACTTTGAAATTCAGAAATTCTTTGATACCTTTCTGTTGTCTCAATGACATCTAAATCAGCATTGAAAAAGGCGCACGTTAAAGTTTTTCTGCCTGAGCAAGTCTGAGACCACTATGATGACACACCAAATGCGTTAGATGGATTGCGGGAAAAGAGCAGGAATGGGCTTTTGTAGGCTACAGTCCAAAGATTATCCAACTTGAATAAATGCTTGGAGGTAAAGATGACAGCAGTGGTGTAGCCTACGGGCAATACGGATATCACATACTATTGATAGTATGTGATATCCGTATTCACCCCCTGTGACATTTTTCCTATTTTGTTGTCTTACAACCTGGAATTAAAATAGATTTTTTGGGGGGGGGTTGTGTCATTTGATTTACACAACATGCCTACCACTTTGAAGATGCAAAATATATTCTATTGTGAAACAAACAAGAATTAAGACAAAAAAAACTGAAAACTTGAGCATGCATAACTATTCACCCCCCCCAAAGTCAATACTTTGTAGAGCCACCATTTGCAGCAATTACAGCTGCAAGTCTCTTGGGGTATGTCTCTATAAGCGTTGCACATCTTGCCAGTGGGATTTTTGCCCATTCTTCAAGGCAAAACTGCTCCAGCTCCTTCAAGTTGGATGGGTTCCGCTGGTGTACAGCAATCTTTAAGTCATACCACAAATTCTCAATTGGATTGAGGTCTGGGCTTTGACTAGGCCATTCCAAGACATTTAAATGTGTTTCCCCTTAAACCACTAAAGTGTTGCTTTAGCAGTGTTCTTAGGGTCATTGTCCTGCTGGAAGTTATATCTCTATCCCAGTCTCAAATCTCTGGAAGACTGAAGCAGGTTTCCCTCAAGAATCTCCCTGTATTTAGCACCATCCATCGTTCCTTCAATTCTGACCAGTTTCCCAGTCCCTGCCGATGATGCTGCCACCACCATGCTTCACTGTGGGGATGGAGTTCTCGGGGTGACGAGAGGTGTTGGGTTTGCACCAGACTTAGCGTTTTCCTTGATGGCCAAAAAGCTACATTTTAGTCTCATCTGACCAGAGTACCTTCTTCCATATGTTTGGGGAGTCTCCCACATGCCTTTTGGCAAACACCAAACGTGTTTGTTTATTTTTTTCTTTAAACAATGGCTTTTTTCTGGCCAATCTTCTGTAAAGCCCAGCTCTGTGGAGTGTATGGCTGAAAGTGATCTTATGGACAGATACTCCAATCTCCACTGTGGAGCTTCACAGCTCCTTCAGGGTTATCGTTGGTCTCTTTGTTGCCTCTCTGATTAATGCCCTCCTTGCCTGGTCCGTGAGTTTTGGTAGGTGGCCTTCTCTTGGCAGGTTTGTTCTGGTGCCATATTCTTTCCATTTTTTAATAATGGATTTTATGCTGCTCTGTGGGATGTTCAATGTTTCCGATATTTTTTTATAACCCAACCCTGTACCTCTCCACAACTTTGTCCCTGGCCTGTTTGGAGAGCTCCTTGGTCTTCATGGTGTCGCTTGCTTAGTGGTGTTGCAGACTCTGGGGGCCTTTCGGAACAGGTGTATATCGACTCATGTGACACTTAGATTGCACACAGGTGGAATTTATTTAACTTATTATGTGACTTCTGAAGGTAATTGGTTGCACCCGATCTTATATAGGGGCTTCATATCAAAGGGGGTGAATACATATGTACGCACCACGTATTTTTTTTAAACAAGACATTTTTTAAAATTTCACTTCACCAATTTGGACTATTTTGTCTATGTTCATTACATGAAATCCAAATAAAAATATATTTACATTACAGGTTGTAATGCAAAGAAATAGGAAAAACACCAAGGGGGATGAATACTTTTGCAAGGCATTGTACATAGCACATTGATGTGAATCACACTGCTGCTCTCTCTTTTAGCTATTTGTTCATTACGGATTGTGGTTGTTGTGGATGGCTGTTCACAAATGTATGTGTATTTTAACTCAATAATGGTTGAATTGAAGAAGTTTAAGCTGCCTATAAATCATTGTTTTTTCAACCAGTGGACAGTGAGTGAAAAAATGCACTCCCTCAACAGCTGCATAGTGCGTATCCCAGCCTGCGGAATAAAAGTTTGAGTTGCTCCCTTCTAAACTCCTCTGTGGTATTGTGCTCCATACGGTCAAAAACAAGTTTAATTTAAGAAGACTGGGGCTTTTATTGCTCAATCTAATCTGTGATGATTCAAAATGTCCATGGGCCTAATGGATACATGATCAAACTCACACAATTAGGTAGACTTAAACAGCTGCATATTATCCAGATACCAAAGTGTCACCAACAAAAACGTAAATATGGCATACATTTTTTACACGCAAATAGCACTTTTTGGGAGCGCTCAAAGCATGCCATTCCATGAGAGCAGCATTTAGAAAGGAACCTTTCCAACCCTGATCACGTTGCAGAATAAAATAGGATTTTGTTTGATTTCAGTTTCATTCTCTATCCATTTATTATATAGCCAGAAAGTGGGTCAACACAGAGCACACAATGGCAGCGAGGCCTGCCTCTTGTCAGGCATGTCTCAGCAAGATACAGGATGCATACCAAATGGCAACCTATTCCCTATATAGTGCACCATTTGGGAAGCACCCACAGTCTAGACAGGACACTGTTCAATAACTGTAATAGGAGACGGCTTGTCCTCCATAGAAGACAGCGGAATAATAGACAACATATGAGCATCTGAATGACTTGCAATGCCTCGAGTGCAGAGGCCTTTCTTTCTCTTGAACGTACCTTTATACAGAACTCGTAGTCTGTCGGCGCACTGTGTAGCTTCTTGCCTGTTGTTACTGTGAAGACATTGCTGTCCTCCAGGTCTGCTAGTAACTGTAAATGCCTGGGCTCCTGTGGAGGATAAATCAATAACCGATGTCATTTCATCACAAAGAAACTTAAGCCTGGAGGTAGCAGAGAGCAGAGCTCCACTCAAATCAATAGCAGCTTGTGTGGTTGTATGGGACATAGAGAAGGCAGGCCTCTCTGAGCAGCAAGTATGTACACTGATGATTGAGGCAAGCAGCCTCTTAACTAACAACTAAAGTATTAGACTTTGTAGGCTATTTACTAGTGCAGTTTAAATGTGGGATATTGGCTTCGGCAATACAAGCCTAATACTAACAGAGTTCATGTACTAAGCCTACCATAGTAGAGAAAAGGCCATGTACCTTTGACGTTCCTTTTGTAGAAAAGTAAAGTCCTGAGCGTCTAAGGAACACGTACAGCTTCTTCCAGGATTTCCTGCCCATCTCTTTCACGTATAAAAAGCCCTGGATCTCAGGACAACTGCTGGAGTTCAAGAAATTCTGAGAGAAGGAGAGAGAGAGAAGAAGGCTTTAGCACACAGCTATCATCATCAAATATCCTCATTTTCATGGGGCTCGGAGAAATAAACCTCCACCGCCTTCCTTCCTAGCCAGAAAACAAACATTTATATAACGAACAATCTTGGCATTCTTGTGATACCAATTTTTATGAGCCACCTTAAACATGGGAGAGAAATGTTCAGACAGATGTTCTGTCTTGCGTAACAGTATTAACCAAGACACATACACACTGTAGAGACAGACAATTCAACAAGGAGTTCTGATTCTGACAGCAAATTGTTCCAAGAACTGAGTAGAGCGATAAGATAAGCACCTACTGGTTTTAACATGCCCTGCTGAATACAGAACTCTCTCTGCCACATTCAGACACGGTCTCCTGACCTGACAAGATACTAATTAAAGCTGCAATATGCCACTTTTCGATGACCAAATTGACATAGAAATGCGAGTTAAGGATCTGACATTCTCATTGAAAGCAAGTCTAAGAAGCGGTAGTGTTTTATGTGTGCCATTTCTATGCTTCCCGTTCTTAAGTTCTGCTTTTGCGTC
The DNA here is from genome assembly GCF_034236695.1 of Oncorhynchus nerka. Classification (NCBI taxonomy): domain Eukaryota; kingdom Metazoa; phylum Chordata; class Actinopteri; order Salmoniformes; family Salmonidae; genus Oncorhynchus; species Oncorhynchus nerka. The sequence goes on along the minus strand of NC_088398.1, from coordinate 16,598,335 downwards.
TTTTACTTCTGGCTTTGTACACCAGCTTCAAATAGCTAAAAATACAATATTTTTGGTTATGGAAAATATATTTCACGGCAGTTTAGACGGAACACTGATTCTCTAAACAATGACTGAAAGTAGGCTATTAGAATTTTTGAGCAGCGCACCTTTAAGTGATCCACTGTTTATGATCTGACTTGATTTGATTCCGACTGGATTCCTGGAACCGCCCCCAGCCTGCTCCTTAAAACTGACCATGTCAGGGATGGTATCATTTTAAAAGCTTTCTGCCATAGTGGATGGATTCCAGTCATGGCCCTTTTAATAACGCTTTGTCACACTGCTACATTTGCAGGCTGAACATGTAAACTTCATTCCATTAGAGGCTCAGGTCTTTAAAGGCACCATGCATCTACGCTGTGCTGCCTGGTGCAGAATGGGAGGATGTTGGCCTGATGCGCTGTGCTATAACATTCAGTACGTTCCTTTACTCTCCTCTCACAGTTGCTTCCCTTCAGAAGCTGTAATATCTGTCTGTCTGTTTGTCTTTCTGTTAGGCACACCTGGCCTGCGTGTGCAGAGACACTCGTATGTCAACAGAACATCAAGTGTTACAGTCTGTTCTCTGACAAGACATGCACAAGGAGGTGAAAGGTGAGATCAGACATACAGTACACAACAAAGACTGAAGTACGCAGTATGCTGAGGCAGTGGAGTCTTTATGGTTCTACGGTACATACCTGTAAAAGTTGAGATGGTGGGATTGCACCATTTGTTTCCTGGCACCATGCAACCATATGCTCGGGAAAGAAATTCTGTTGGTAAGTGAGAAAGGGAAGGTTGTGGGTAAAAGGAAAATCAGAAGGATGGAAGTGGAACGCCAAGAGACATTCAATGAATCCCTTTTCTCAAATGAAAATGAAGAAAAACATTAAACAATTAACATTTGTGTCATAACTTTTCAATCTAGTTTCAACCTGTTTCTTAAATAAGTACGTTTAGGGACAGTTTCCCAGACCCTGGTTTAGCCTTTCTGAGTCCAGGACAGTTATAGCCACCAGTCTAACGGTGTTCTCACAGTCTGTTTATATTTTGGACTGTGACACTGTGGGTACATTACTATAAAGTGAGGGAAGGGTGATTTTTCTGGGTAATATGCAACATTTAACAAGCACAACCAAACATTCGCCACTCATTTAAGAAATGCATTGCTTGTAAACAAAAAATAACATCCAGGCTGTTTAGCTTGATGTAACCGTTTACACATGTAGAGAATATAAATAGGACAAGGAAAAACTCTGCATGCGAGCTCTGGGATTCTCTGGAAACAAATGAACAAAAAAAACAACCTACCAAGGGATTTCTGAAGAATTCATATTTGGCATAGTTCTTCCTGAACAGAAATCTGCCCTCGCTGGTCATGGATGCCTGCACTTGTACCACTAGCTCATGGTCCTCCAAGCACCTCTCTGTCGAGAGAGAGAGAGAGAGAGAGAGAGAGAATGAACTAGTTACCAAATGGAAGCCTACAATAAGGACACAATATCGCATGTATTTAACAAGAAAAAGTTTTAATTTTAATTTCCTGAACATTGCGTGTATAAGGCAAACGATGAAAGAACAAGCAGTTCAGCCTATGAACCCCACCCCCACACACACCTCCTCACCCATAACCCACTCCCCGCCTACTCTGCCCACCCCCTCTCCCTAACCCTCCAACCCACACACCCCTTATCTTATCCAAAACTTGCAGACAAATCAGCATGTTCTTACTATATTCCAGGGTTGGGGTCAGTTCCATTTCAATTCCAGTCAATTCAGGAAGTACACTGAAATTCCAATTCCAATTATTTTCACTGCTTTTCAAAGATGAACATTTGGAATTGGAATTTGGTTTACTTTCTGAAATGACTGGAATTGACCCCAACCCTGCTATATTCCTCTTCCCCCCCATCCTGTCAATGTCTTGAGCATACATGCACTCCCCCCTCTCTCAAACAATTAGTGGGGCTATGCTGCTATGCTGCTATGCTATACAGGCCCTGCTGTCTGCCTGGACCACTGACCCTGCCTGGCCCCTGCTCTCTCTCAGGAACACATGTTTCACATCCAACTGTGGAAGCAGGATTCCTAAATAGATTTTGGCAGCAGGAAAGGAGACACTGGGGACTGGGGAGGAAGGGCCCAGGCTTTCTTGGACAAGCAGTAAGATTCTCTCACTCATTAAGAGAGAGAGAAAGAGGAAATAGACAATGTGGACGTTTTCAGAAACTATGTGTGTAGTTTCATACTGATGTTGCAACCTGGTTGGATTCCAGTCCACTTATATCCCAAGAAATGGAGAGCCAATCCAGTACCTCCTCTACCTTGCTTTTACTGAGGCTCTTTGGTGAGTCACTTCCTCTCTGACCATGAGTCAGTCAAGCCCCTGACTCACTAGCTTAAAGCCTGTAGAGGTTGTAACCCTTTGTGGGGGAAGCTGAGGGAGGGTCATTGGCCATTATTCTTATCAGCTATTCTATTCACCCGATGACTGACAGTGGCCTTCTCTCGCTCTCTCTCTCTCTCTCTCTTTCTTTCTCTAAGGAAACACCCCCACTGATTGTGGGGTTGTCTTTCAACTATCTCCTGACCCATTCTGAAGAGAAGAGATGACTCAGTAATGACAGACGCGTTAGCCTTCTTCATACCAGGGAGTCAGGGACCCCGTCTCCATTTTGGATCTGTGTGTCTCCCTGTCTTTCCTAGTTTCCTCCTTAGTGAGGGGATTGGGAGCGAGGTTGGGGAAGCAACATATCTAATTGGCTGGATGTCATTCTTATACAACAAGGCCCATCTGGACAAGCCTGGTCAGATTAAGGAGCAATTAGGAAGAGTGACCTTGCCTTGCCTCTAGTGGACTGGACTCACCATAGAGAGCCTGCCCTAGCTCCATTCAGGCAGCTTCTAAAGGTCAGATCAGCCCTGGTTCCTTTTACAACGAATGGAGGTTGCGTACAAATGGCACCTTATAGTGCAATATAGTGCCTTGTAGTTCACTGTAAGAAAATAGTACCATTTGAGATGCACAAAAGTCTGTAGAATTTTGCCATTGTAGAGGGATGAAGTTATACTTTATGGGGCGGCAGGGTAGCCTAGTGGTTAGAGTGTTGGACTAGTAACCGAAAGGTTGCAAGTTCAAAAGCCGAGCTGACAAGGTACAAATCTGTCGTTCTGCCCCTGAACAGGCAGTTAACCCACTGTTCCTAGGCTGTCATTGAAAATAAGAATTTGTTCTTAACTGACTTGCCTAGTTAAATAAAGGCTAAAAAAAATACTGGTTATCCCTGCTATACTTAGCACGGTTTTGGCAGCGCTGGCACCAAACCGATCAGAACAGATCATGTGACGAAATGAAATGAAATACTTGCATGCAATAAAATGCAAAGTGATTACTTAAAAATCATACAATGTGATTTTCTGGATTTTTGTCTCGTTCTCCCCACTGTATAAAACCTAAATAATTACTGAAAATAATACTGCATATAATTGTTACCATTTATGTTGTGCGTACATATTGGGTAGCCTACATTTCAGTGTTTAGGCCTAAACGTTGCCAGAAATACAGTACTTTCATTTTACCCATCTGCTATAATGAAGATATAAGCCCAGACACAACTTGTGTTTTATAATTGCTCGTTTCTTAGGGGGTTGAAGTTTGGAGCATTCAGTTTCTCAGAACTCTTAACAAATCACTGCAATGCCGCCACATTAAGCATTCCACGTCTTGACTTACACAACCTAATTTCAATGAATCTAACATTCAGTGAGACGAGCGTTATCCTGTTCAGCTATGGTATAAGCCCAAATTAAAGTTCCCGTACAAATGTTGACTAGCATGGGGGTGACTAGATATACAGTAACTAGAGGCAAGGTACCTGTATGAACCAGTGATCGCTACTCCTGGTCTAGAATTAGATAATAAAGAACATCTCTTACCATATTATTATCATATTACTACCATATTATTACACGTGACCATATTATGGTACATTCTTATCTCCAACTGTAAGTGACCGTATATCCGTTCTCAGGTACGGTAACAAACTACGGTTTGGGAGAGTGAAGTCAGGAGGGTTCCCGTTGTCTCAGACTGCATCTCAAATGGCACCCTATTCCCTACATAGTGAACTTCCTCTAACAGGGCCCATAGCGCTCTGGTCAAAAGCAGTGCACTATATAAGGTGCCATATACACCAGACTCTGAAACCGTCTAAAAGACTAAGTGCAGGCACAGACAGGCAGCTAACGACTGTTAACCAAAATAATGATATACAAGAGAAAATATAGACTATAGATATAGGCTATCTATTATTTACGATGACTCTTGGTTTCCATAATGAGACCTCTGTTGACTTTAACATGAGCAGGAGAACATGTTCATTATCCAGTTGGCTTCTCACAGAGCGAGGGCAGAGGGGGGAGGGAGCGCTAGGCTATGTCCTGCCAGCCAGCCTGCCCACCAGCCCACCCATCCAGCACATCAGGTTGCCACTTACCTAGTCCGAGGAGAGGGTGATGCTCAACAAGTGCCCAACTGTTGTCGTCCACACAATGGCCTTTGTACACGAGGAGCTGGCAAAGATCTCTTGCAGTCATGTCGGCTGGTATTTCCACTACTTTCCCCATGCCGTCCTCGCTGAAAATGTTTATAATCTAAAAGAGGAATGAAAAGGCCCTTTCATGTTAGAACTATTCCCAGACACAACCTCGTAGGCAGACAGACATAATTCAGATAGATGAGGCGCATAGTTCAGGCGTAGACATGCATAGTTTTACATAGAAAGCATAACTAGATAGCTCAACATTTGCAATATAGTACCAAGAGCTAATTTACTTTAATTCATAACCATGCGTGTTTGATGAGCATACGAGACATATACAATCCATTCTCACTGGCAGCGGTTTGTGGGAAAATATAGGTTATAAAAACATAAATGTGACACTCATCAGAATCATACTTCAAGCTTAAATACTAAGGGGACTGTTTTAGTCCTTCAATCCACACCACCTGTTTCCATAGAGATTATCCACTGACAGAATTAGGCACAAAGATAATGCATAGAAAGACACTGTATAGAAATATACTGTATAGAAAGACACGGTATAGAAAGATACTGTATAGAAAGATAATGTATAGAAAAATAGTGTATAGAACGATACAGTATAGAACAAGATACTGTATAGAAAGATACTGAAATATACTATATAGAAAGATACTGTATAGAGGAATATAGTGCATTAATAGAAAGAATGGATAAAAACCCTGATAAATCCCCGTCTGAGCACAGATCCTATTTCCTCTGGTTCTCCCAAGGAGATTTTAGTAGGAATTTAGCTTTCTTAGCTTTCCCACTTAGGCTACAGTACGCACACTTTGAACATGATGTCTTATAAAAATACATTCGCATTCCCTTCTCCAGCTATAGCTTCAACAAATTCAAAGCCTTACAACAGATCACATCTTCTTTCGACAGGAAAGGAAAAAAACATTTCTCCTTTCAAGGGGGCTTCGATTCAGTCTGAGCCTCTCCAATATTCCCTCCTTGCTCGTCATATCTTTAAAAAAATACAAATTATCTTCGAACTTTAAAGAGTATACTTTGACCCTCATCTCAGCTAACCTTTGTCAGACTTCAGAGAAAAAGGGAAAAGCGGTTAAATATGTCTCTAAGAGCTTACCTCTACGGCCTGTAATAGGCAGCAGTCCGGAGAGCACGATGGCATTTTTGGAGTGAGCCTGCCTCCGCACAGAACACACACAGATGAACAACCCTCTCCACAACTTGGTCGAAAAAAAGACTGTAGTACAGCACAGTTCCTTACTCCCTGTCAGCGACTGCCTGTTATGGGACCTGTCACATAATCTCCTCTCCTCTGCCTAGTGCAGGACAAAGCAAGCAGATGGCACTATTTCCAGTCAGGCTAGCTGACAACTTCCCTCTGCATCCCTCACAAAGGGTTACAGCCATGGGCTTTTAGGTAGTGAATCAAACCACACTTCCTTAACCAATCATAGGGCTCGCTCAGGCTGATGTAATCATTCCCACACAGACACACACTCACACAACCAACCTCTCTCTCTCTCTCTCTCTCTCTCTTACACGCACACTCACAGACGCACAGTCATGCACAGACACAGTCAACTTTATCAGGCTGCAGCTCTGAATAGCTTTCAGAATCTTTTTGAGTAAAAGTGAAAATGATCATTTAAGAGGGGTGTGGGGCAGAGTGAAAGAAGCCTTCGTTTTAACCTCCCAACATGTTCTGAAGTTTCAAGTGAGGGCTTGTTTCTTTTCTTTTTTCTCTCCGTGGTACAGCTTTGAACTTTGCAGTCAGAAATCTCTCTCACGACAGCGCAAGGCTCATTACGGGCTAAATTAAACAAACCTGAGTACTTGAACTTCTTGTTGGCCTCCCCTCGAATCTAGCTTCATGCCAAAATTCTTTCTCTCAAAAGAACAAAACCCGTAAACTTAGTGTTTTCACTATTCCGTTCACCCACCAACCCCCTTTTGTTTTGTTTTACTTCAGATACTTAATACCCCACTGACTGGACTGGACTGACAAAGGCTCTGCCCCACCCTGTCTGGAGTAGACATTTAGCCAATGTCCTTTCAACATCCTCACATCTCATTGGGTCAATATCTATATACAAACACTATGCTGAAGGGAGAAGGAGGATAATGGGAGGTCTTAAATAACAGTTCCCTTCCTTCCAGTGTAGGAAGCAGGAAGCAGCCATAGTGGCCAGGGAGGATGATTTAGGGTTTCACTACTATTGCCATGTTCAAAACAACTGGGAACTCGAAACTGGGAAATCTCTGACTTCCGACTTCAGTGCATTCAAGACAACTGGGAATTCCAAGTCGGGAACTCAGGCCTCTTCCTAGAGCTCCGACTTGCCGACCTGAAGATCACTGACGTTACGATTCAACCTCAAAATTTTTTCAGGGTTTCCAGTTGTCTTGAAAGCATCATAAAGCCTTAAAGAGAGTTGGGCTATGGCAGGGGAGGGGAGAGCTAGAGAAAGAGTCCCATGCCAATAAAGCCCCTTAAATTGAAATTGAATCGAGAGGGTGAGAAAGAAGAAAGAGACGGACAAGTAGAGAGGGGAAAAGATAGTGAAATATGAGAGATCGATGGAGGAAAAGAAAGAGACAGATAAGTAGAGGAAGAGATAGTGAAAGAGTGAGGGAGAGAAATAGTGAAGGAGAAAGAGAGCAGATACACAGAGACAGACAATAGTGAGAGAGGTGGGAGAGAGAACAAGAAAGAGAGAAAGAGAGAGAAAAGAAGAGACAAAAGAATGTTATGTGATAGTAGTAAGTAGTAGTAGGCCTATGTGTAGTGTACATGCCACTATACTAGGCTTCCAGTAGTCCCTGCAGCCACACCCCTCTCCTCATTGACTTATCACTACCTCACTACTGGCCTGCCTGGTGAATCAGTGGGGAAACCCCATGTCACATACCTACCATGCTGTACCACAACAGGACACACTACCACTGCCAGCAGCTAACACTCCTTATGTGGAATGAGATAGCACAACCAGCACTACACCACTACGCCTATTACATCACTGTTACATCGTATTATTATCCTAGAATACATACTGTACTGGATATTATGAGGAGAGGAGTCACGTGCTTTGACATGTGTGCAGAGGAGTCAACAAGTACACACTTCAGGGGGTAGAGAATTGGAACACATGGTCCTAACTTAACCGAACAAGAGCAGGAACATAACCTCTCAACCTCTAAGTGGAAAATGTTTCAATCCAACATTGCATCCCAATGTGATGAAAGGAACAGAAAGACATTCAAGTGAGTGATGAGGACTGAGGAGACACGGCACACTTCCTTGACCTACTCCACTTCTTTTTTCTAAAAGAGAAAAGATTTCCTTGTGTGTGAGGTGATAAAGAGAGAGGGGGGAAGAAAGAGTGAGAGGGATGGAGGGAGGGGAGAAAGAGAGGGAAAATGAAAGGGAGGAAGGGGAAGAGAGGGGAGGGAGAAAGAGAGAGGCAGAGAAGGAAAGAGAAAGACAGGGAGAGAGAGAAAGAGGGAGGGGGAGGGAGAGAGAGCGAGCTGGGTTGTCTTCCGGTTCTTTCTGAACACTATTCTCATTCAGTGGTGGGCCTCCAGGATGACTCAGGACTTGTGATGTAATTACCCAGGGACAAGCTGCTGAGAGCCCCAAGCTACACACACACACACACACACACAGGCAATGTCCCTCTTCAGCCACTCTCATTCTCTCATAAACACACACACACACACATGCAATGTCACGCTTCAGCCACTCTCACACACACATTACAAGTACATTAAAAGCACAACATTTACATCAGGGATTGTGTTAAAAACTCTAGATTACTGGTTACTAGCCTCTTAGGGTCGGTATAATATGGACTGCAGTATAAATCTATAAGGTTGTGGTGACATCAGGTCCTCTCTACTTATATCCCACACCAGAAAGGAATGGTGAAGTAATATAGAGGGGCACCACTGAATAGGTTTTACCATGCTAAGTACTGTAAATGGTGCCAATTGGGGCCTTCAGTAGGCAGGCTACAGTGGGGTAGTAGTGGTCATTCCATAGAATTAGAATACGTAGAACATAGTGCACCCATGAGTTTACCAGTGAAATTGCCAAAGTTAGAGGATCCAATACTATTCTGTTCATTCTATTTCTATGAGTAATTCTTCTGATGGAAACATCTGACCTGATCTCTTTGAGAGGCATTTTATATTTTATATTTAATATAGCCTACTGTACCAGGCGATATAACAACATTTTATTGGCTATGACATAAGAGGCAAAGAATAAGTGGTGGAACCAATTGAATAGGGCTGTGACGATACCAGTATCTCAATATTTCCATGGCAAAAATGAAAACACGAACCAGACCAAACTATTTGGATCTTTAAAATCCTGCTGTATGTAATACATTGTGTGCTATAGCTTTGTTTCCAACATTACGGCTGTTTTTCTAAGGAAGTTTGTATTTTGTTTCCTTGCCACGACACTGACGAGTATCGTGATACTGGTATCTTCCCGGACTTACAATTGAATACCTTAAATCTTATACATAAGAAAAAGTTCAATTAAATCTATAAGGAGGCGATTCTAAATCTAGTGCTTCTCTGTAGGCTAACTCCATTATCTCCCTAAATTATTAAAATCCAAAACCAAAGAAGTGGCTCGACTCTCTGATCCCCCAAAAGAACAGCCATTGATTAAACCGTGTTGGCTAGCGGTCGACTGAGCGGTGGTCTCGCCCCCTCTCTGCAACCCACCAACAAACCAGTCCCGTTTACAAGTACCTCTTTAATGAAGCCAAATGTACTGTGTGGTCTCTGAACTGCAGTGGCCATTGACATCCACTAATGAGAATGTGAGACAAAACCTTGTGGAATAAAGACAATAGACTTTCAGAGGAGCTTGCCATGTCCTGAGATGCACTCGCTGCCTGCAGTCTGCTTGCCCGGGGGGAAGTGCTGGGCTGAGTCGCCTGTAAAGGGAAGGCTACGTAAATACTGCTGACTCATGAGGTGGACATGAACCAATCCTTGTTGTCAAATTAAGCACCCCCAAAGAGAGGATTTATCCAGGCTCACTATAGAAGAAAAATGACCAGAACTTTGGCCAAGGACTAAAATGGGGGCTTTCAGATGCACAATAACAAGTCATGTACAATGCACTCTCCATCACATGCAGTTAGTGAGCTAGGTACAGAACAATAAAACGACAGAATATATAATACGGATGATTTGGACGGTTTTGAAGTACTATCCTTGTCTCAGGATGGTAAGTTGGTGGTTGAAGATATCCCTCTAGTGGTGTGAGGGCTGTGCTTTGGCAAAGTGGGTGGGGTTATATCCTTCCTGTTTGGCCCTGTCCGGGGGTATCATCGGATGGTGCCACAGTGTCTCCTGACCCCTCCTGTCTCAGCCTCCAGTATTTATGCTGCAGTAGTTTATGTGTCGGGGGGCTAGGGTCAGTTTGTTAAATCTGGAGTACTTCTCCTGTCTTATCCGGTGTCCTGTGTGAATTTAAGTATGCTCTCTCTAATTCTCTCTCTTTCTTTCTCTCTCTCTCTCGGAGGACCTGAGCCCTAGGACCATGCCTCAGGACTACCTGGCATGATGACTCCTTGCTGTCCCCAGTCCACCTGGCCGTGCTGCTGCTCCAGTTTCAACTGTTCTGCCTGCGGCTATGGAATCCTGACCTGTACACTGGACGTGCTACCTGTCCCAGACCTGCTGTTTTCAACTCTCTAAATCAAATCAAATCAAATTTGATTTGTCACATACACATGGTTAGCAGATGTTAATGCGAGTGTAGTGAAATGCTTGTGTCTAGAGACAGCAGGAGTGGTAGAGATACTCTTAATGATTGGCTATGAAAAGCCAACTGACATTTACTCCTGAGGTGCTGACTTGTTGCACCCTCGACAACTACTGTGATTATTATTATTTGACCATACTGGTCATTTATGAACATTTGAACATCTTGGCCATGTTCTGTTATAATCTCCACCCGGCACAGCCAGAAGAGGACTGTCCACCTCTCATAGCTAGGGCGGCAGGGTAGCCTAGTGGTTAGAGTGTTGGACTAGTAACCGGAAGGTTGCAAGTTCAAACCCCCGAGCTGGTACAAATCTGTCGTTCTGCAGGCAGTTAACCCACTGTTCCTAGGCCGTCATTGAAAATAAGAATTTGTTCTTAACTGACTTGCCTAGTTAAATAAAGGTAAAATAAAATTGCCTGGTTTCTTCCTTGGTTTTGGCCTTTCTAGGGAGTTTTTCCTTCCTTTTTCTTCACCTGCATTGCATGCTGTTTGGGGTTTTAGGCTGGGTTTCTGTACAGCACTTTGAGATATCAGCTGATGTACAAAGGGCTATATAAATACATTTGATTTGATCATGCACGTTTAGCAGATGCTGGGGCCAGTTAAAACAGTACTTTCATACTTTCAGAAGTGGAGAGATGTGGATGAACTAACGCCATACTGTGGTTAACATTTAGGCCACAGTGACTACTCATCCCCATCGAACTCCCACATGCAAACCACCCAGCTCATGGCTGAAACTCAACCATATCCCATTGATATAACAAAAGTTAGCCATGGGAGTACAGAGCACAGTACAGGGCAGCCCAGTCAAAGACAGTCTATTGGCTCAAAGGGCATGATGAAAAAACGACTCTCTTTGGAAAACAAAGTTTAGGTTATAATAAGTTATAATATATGACTAACCGTATACATTTCATTTTTTTTCTGGTGGTTCCAGATATCAGCATATGTTCCAAAAATGCAGAACAACTTGACTCATTAACTAAAACTCAACAAGCTACCATTATGGAACCCACCCCCAAAACCAAACAATCCCTCAGTTCCTTAGCCACCAGAACAAACCACAAGCAAAAAGACCCACGGTTGGTGTCTATCTATAGATCAAATAGAGGCTGATCCATCAGCTCTGTGCATTCCTCTGGGAAGAATCCCCCCTGAGCAGAGCCTGGAGCTCCCATACCTCCTCCCTGCCACACACATCCCATCGGCCCCTGCCTCCAACCCCAACAATTCCCTTTGAATGGCCGAGATCTTTCCCTGCGGCTCCCTACTGAGATCAATCCAGAGAGGAGCCAAATATTTCTCCAATAGGAGCAGACTGGTTAATTGCACAGCAGGGGCCTGGGTAGCACCCTTTCAGGCCACCGCACCGCAGATCATTGTCCCCTTACGGGACTCAGGGACTGCCAATGGGCACTCACAAAAGGATGACATCATTCAATTTTGACTACACAATAAAACCAGCCGCCCGCAAGCTGCACTCACTGTACTTCTACTTGCACTGTTCACCCAAGCTGTAAGGCCAGGCAAAGGCCAGCTAGCTGCTGGTGGTGGCACACACACACACACACACACGCACACACACACACGGAACCAGCTCACTCAGACTCAATAATGCTCTGCTCTGGTATAGGCCTACTACAATACAAGAAGTCAGCAGCATAATCAGTTTATTAAATTAAAGGTGAGTGCTGAGAAACGGTGAGAGAGATTTGATTTCAGAGATTTAACATAGCTGTACATTGTGTTCCAGTATAATTAGGTGTTTCTGGAGAGAACGCGAGATCAGGCCCCATTCCAATGGCGCTGCTCTGCTCTCTACTATGGACGTACAGTCATTACTGCTATTTGAATTAAGCCAGTTGCATTTCTGCATTTCCTCCAATGGTTGCCTTTTCAAAATTGAACAAGTTAGAGATGAATTGAATGTATATGCTGAGAGTGTGGGAGTATTGTTGCATCTCTTTTTTCCTGTTTACAGAAAGCACTTTCCTTGTGTCTCCATCTCTCACTCTCTCCCCATTTCTTTCCCCCTCTCTTTTCCCTCCTCTCTCTGTGAACACAAGTTCCACTTGAGAGAAATCTGAGCTGTCCTACTTTCCTGTATGAGAGAGAGTTGAGGGAGAGGCAGAGAGAGATAGAGTTGAGAGAGAGGGAGGAAGAGAGACGGCAGGGCAGAGAGAAAAGCAGAAAGTTGAGAGTGAGAGTTGAGAGTGAGAGAAGCTGTCCTCTTCTCAGTTTAGAGAGCAAGAGAGTTGTGAGGGAGAGAGGCCTGCTCTGCCCTGCAGTGGAGGATTCCATGCAGTCTCCATGACCTACATGAGTCCAGCTGAAGCTTTGCGGGCCCGCTGAGACACTCTACTCGGGCCAGATGAACTAACAGCGTGCAGCAACACATTCCACCCTGTCAAGCATCCATCCTGGACACAGAGCAGGGCAGTTCACATTCCCTCCAGTAAAGTCATGCAATGATGAATCAACTGCTCTTTTCTCACATGTTCAATATAGGCTAAACACACACTATATATAGATGGCTATTGTATCATTTTCTCAGACTAAAACTGTGGCATATGCAGATAGTAAACAGTAGCAGCAGTATATGTGGATCAAAACATTTAGTGCAAAAAGGGTCAATGTAGATAGTTAAATTGTTAACCAAATGATACCCGGACTAACCATTTAGCAGTCTTATGGCTTGGGGTGGCTGATTCTGACAATTTTTAGGGCCTTCCTCTGATACTGCCTGGTATAGAGGTCCTGGATGGCAGGGAGCTCGGCACCAGTGATGTACTGGGCAGTATGCACTACCCTCTGTATGTAGCTCCTTCCGATCGGATGCCAAGCAGTTGCCATACCAAGCGGTGATGCAGCCAGTCAAGATGCTCTCAATGGTGCAGTTGCAGAACTTTTTGAGGATCTGAGAGCCCATGCCAAATCTTTTCAGCCTCCTGAGGGGAAGAGGCGTTGTCGTGCCCTCTTCACAACTGTGTTGGTGTGTTTGGATCATGACAGATCCTTAGTGATGTGGACACCGAGGAACTTAAAGCTCTCAACCCGCTCTACTACAGCGGGGGCGAGCGGGGGGCGTGCTCGGCTCTCCACGGTCAGCTCCTTTGTCTTCCTGATGTTGAGGGAGAGGTTGTTGCATTCCTATAGGCTGTCTCATCATTGTCGGTGATCAAGCCTACCACCGTCGTGTCGGCAAACTAGTGATAATGTTGCAAGTCATGCATGGACACACAATCATAGGTGAACAGGGAGTCCAGGAGGGGACTAAGCACACACCCCTGAGGGGCCACGTGTTGAGGGTTAGTGTGGCGGATGTGTTGTCTCCCCTCACCCCCCCGGGCGACCCATCAGGAAGTCTAGGATCCTGTTGCAGAGGGAGGTGTTCAGTCCCAGGGTTCTTAGCTTAGTGATGAGAAAACAAAATCGACCCACGGTTGAATCTAGTTGATGATCCCTGTGCTATAGTAATGAACAGGCCTGTACTAAGTGAGGGAATGGTTATGGCTTGTAAAGCTAACATGACACGGCTAACCAGGGTATCGTCTAGCAGTCTCAAAATAAGAGACATAAAATACAAAGGAACATGAAGGTGTCGACCTATAACCTTCCGTTCTTATTTACGTAATAAAGAAAAGAACAGCACAAATCAACCAAGGCATTTAGCAGCATTAAGAAAATCCACTTTTATGTCAACTTCCCTCATAGAAGTTGAGTTAGCGCTTGCCTGTGAGTGACCCAACATCGCCTGTACATACATGTTGACCATTTGACCTCATCAGCACATAGAAAATAGGTTTATTACTTAGTTTCACCTGTGACCTGGCAGGCTCAGTGTACAGAGTGAGGGAGCTTAATGTCCTTCTCCCAATGTGGGACCACAGCCAGAGAGTTTGTCCAGATAAGCTTACATCATAGTAGTTAGCATAGCCTATACTAGCATGGTCTAGCATAGCCTAGCCCCCTCAAATTCATATCTGGACTTTAAAGCATTTCATTCTTCCCCCCTAATCTGGGACTGATTTAAACCTGGGACACCATGTTGGTGCAATTAATTATCAGGTACATAGAACAGAAAACCAGCAGTAGTCTAGCTTGACAACTCACACTAAATTATTCCGCTGCTCTGTCGTTTGCTACATACTTTAGTCTGAGACTGTCATCATTTAAATAGTTTGTGGTGACGAGGAGCGTTCCAAAAAAACAATGTCATCATTGATTGGATCATCTCTAACCAATCAGAGTATCAAAGCCAATTACGAATTTACAAACCGTGTTCTGGCTCAGGCCCAACCGATCGGTTTCTGGACCAATCAGAGACGAACGGGGAGGGACTCATTGCGGAAAATAAATTAACATCCATAGGCGTGGCATAGCGTTTGGCTGAAGCAGTAGTCCGGACCTCGGGTAAGATTTAAATACCCTTTGCCTAGCCTAATATAGCGTAGCACAGCGTCTCAGTTCCCCAGAACGTAACACACAAAGCAGGACAAGCCAGGGCTGTTGATTAAACAGTCACAGATATTTGTCACTGAGTGACTGCTGCACTGGCCAAGTAATCCAAGCAGCAGGTCGAGGATTGTCTTGCTGGGTAAGTGGAGGGTTAAATATGGCCTGACACATGAGATGTTCCAGAATAAACCACAAGCTCCCTGGCACGCCACCAACAAGCATTTGTTCACAACACAGTTGCAATTTGTATCTCAAGAGTGCTGCCAGTCAGCGTGCAACACGTAAATAAACACAGATACGCTGGCTTTGCAGACACACACGTACACACACACACACGTATGCAGGCACCAATTTAAGACCTGCAAGTGAACAGCATGCTTACTTCACCCACACAATGTCATTAGATACTCAGCTACAGTACTGCAGCCTCTCCTCTCCAGTACCTCTGCCTGCAACGTGCCTCAATTAATTAAATTGAACCCAAACAATTCTCTTTGGGAGGTTGAGAAAGATCTAGTCAGAGCCGAGCCAGCTGAAAGTCCTACAAGCAGTTGCAGGAAGAATGTTCTCTCCCAGCAGCAGCACAGAACGCCAAGTGCTGACTGGTCCCATGTAATCCTTCTATGTTCCGTTTGGGAACATTCTTTGGGAAGGAGAAACAATAAGCATGCATTGCTTCAATACACGGGGCTCTGAACAATTATGGGCCGTGATTACATGATACTTTGCCTGAGTTCTAAATGGGACTCTAAATGGGACTATTCGCTACATAGTGCACAACTTTTCTTTCTATGGGCCCTGATCAAAAGTAGTGCACTTTTTAGGAAATAGGGTGCCATTTGGCCTGTCCACTAAGTCAGCCCGCTGTGGGATCTGGGATGTGCTGCTTCACTGTTGGTGTGGTTTAAGAGCCTGTTAAAACAGACTCCCTCTAGTCTAGAAGCAAGGCAGCACATTTCTGGCACTGGTCACTTTGATCTCCAACTCAGCGCTGCAGAACACATTAACCTGAAATTGTGTTCCAACGCAATTAACCTAAACACTCAGACGAGCCAACATCAGCAAAATACCAACATTTTATTTACAGTGGAAAAAGGTGAACTCTGACCCAAACTCGGGCATTCCTGAATCCCCAGCAGCCAAGTATGATGCTCAGCTGATGCTCAGGTGATAGAATGCTGCACATCCCTACTAACATGTAGTGAGTTTACTGTGACATTGATGAGTGGCCTCATATGCTCTGCCATGGAATTTACAAAATTTACAATTATGCACATTATATTAATTCTATGTTCTAATTAGCCAATTATTACATTCCATACACAGCCATTACTGTTCATGTGAATCCAAGCAATGTGGATGACGTCAAGTTCACCCACTATGCCACCAATATCAAGTTCTCCCACTATGCCACCAATGTCAAGTTCACCCACTATGCCACCAATGTCAAGTTCTCCCTCTATGCCACCAATGTCTAGTTCACCCACTATGCCACCAATGTCAAGTTCTCCCACTATGCCACCAATGTCAAGTTCACCCTCTATGCCACCAATATCAAGTTCTCCCACTATGCCACCAATGTCAAGTTCTCCCTCTATGCCACCAATATCAAGTTCTCCCACTATGCCACCAATGTCAAGTTCACCCTCTATGCCACCAATGTCAAGTTCACCCTCTATGCCACCAATGTCTAGTTCTCCCACTATGCCACCAATGTCAAGTTCACCCTCTATGCCACCAATGTCAAGTTCACCCTCTATGCCACCAATGTCAAGTTCACCCACTATGCCACCAATGTCAAGTTCACCCTCTATGCCACCAATGTCAAGTTCTCCCTCTATGCCACCAATATCAAGTTCTCCCTCTATGCCACCAATGTCTAGTTCTCCCACTATGCCACCAATGTCAAGATCACCCTCTATGCCACCAATGTCTAGTTCTCCCACTATGCCACCAATGTCTAGTTCTCCCACTATGCCACCAATGTCAAGTTCACCCTCTATGCCACCAATGTCAAGTTCACCCTCTATGCCACCAATGTCTAGTTCACCCACTATGCCACCAATGTCTAGTTCACCCACTATGCCACCAATGTCAAGTTCACCCTCTATGCCACCAATGTCAAGTTCACCCACTATGCCACCAATGTCTAGTTCTCCCACTATGCCACCAATGTCAAGTTCACCCACTATGCCACCAATGTCAAGTTCACCCACTATGCCACCAATGTCTAGTTCACCCACTATGCCACCAATGTCAAGTTCATCCACTATGCCACCAATGTCAAGTTCTCCCTCTATGCCACCAATGTCAAGTTCTCCCTCTATGCCACCAACGTCAAGTTCACCCTCTATGCCACCAATGTCTAGTTCTCCCACTATGCCACCAATGTCAAGTTCACCCTCTATGCCACCAATGTCTAGTTCTCCCACTATGCCACCAATGTCTAGTTCTCCCACTATGCCACCAATATCAAGTTCACCCTCTATGCCACCAATGTCAAGTTCACCCTCTATGCCACCAATGTCTAGTTCACCCTCTATGCCACCAATGTCAAGTTCTCCCACTATGCCACCAATGTCAAGTTCACCCTCTATGCCACCAATGTCAAGTTCACCCTCTATGCCACCAATGTCAAGTTCTCCCTCTATACCACCAATGTCAAGTTCTCCCTCTATGCCACCAATGTCAAGTTCACCCTCTATGCCACCAATGTCAAGTTCTCCCTCTATGCCACCAACGTCAAGTTCACCCTCTATGCCACCAATGTCTAGTTCTCCCACTATGCCACCAATGTCAAGTTCACCCTCTATGCCACCAATGTCTAGTTCTCCCACTATGCCACCAATGTCTAGTTCTCCCACTATGCCACCAATGTCAAGTTCACCCTCTATGCCACCAATGTCAAGTTCACCCTCTATGCCACCAATGTCTAGTTCACCCTCTATGCCACCAATGTCTAGTTCACCCACTATGCCACCAATGTCAAGTTCATCCACTATGCCACCAATGTCAAGTTCTCCCTCTATGCCACCAATGTCAAGTTCTCCCTCTATGCCACCAACGTCAAGTTCACCCTCTATGCCACCAATGTCTAGTTCTCCCACTATGCCACCAATGTCAAGTTCACCCTCTATGCCACCAATGTCTAGTTCTCCCACTATGCCACCAATGTCTAGTTCTCCCACTATGCCACCAATATCAAGTTCACCCTCTATGCCACCAATGTCAAGTTCACCCTCTATGCCACCAATGTCTAGTTCACCCTCTATGCCACCAATGTCAAGTTCTCCCACTATGCCACCAATGTCAAGTTCACCCTCTATGCCACCAATGTCAAGTTCACCCTCTATGCCACCAATGTCAAGTTCTCCCTCTATGCCACCAATGTCAAGTTCACCCTCTATGCCACCAATGTCAAGTTCTCCCTCTATGCCACCAATGTCAAGTTCTCCCTCTATGCCACCAACGTCAAGTTCACCCTCTATGCCACCAATGTCTAGTTCTCCCACTATGCCACCAATGTCAAGTTCACCCTCTATGCCACCAATGTCTAGTTCTCCCACTATGCCACCAATGTCTAGTTCTCCCACTATGCCACCAATGTCAAGTTCACCCTCTATGCCACCAATGTCAAGTTCACCCTCTATGCCACCAATGTCTAGTTCACCCACTATGCCACCAATGTCAAGTTCTCCCTCTATGCCACCAATGTCAAGTTCACCCTCTATGCCACCAATGTCAAGTTCTCCCTCTATGCCACCAATGTCAAGTTCTCCCTCTATGCCACCAACGTCAAGTTCACCCTCTATGCCACCAATGTCTAGTTCTCCCACTATGCCACCAATGTCAAGTTCACCCTCTATGCCAGCAATGTCTAGTTCTCCCACTATGCCACCAATGTCTAGTTCTCCCACTATGCCACCAATGTCAAGTTCACCCTCTATGCCACCAATGTCAAGTTCACCCTCTATGCCACCAATGTCTAGTTCACCCACTATGCCACCAATGTCTAGTTCACCCACTATGCCACCAATGTCAAGTTCTCCCTCTATGCCACCAACGTCAAGTTCACCCTCTATGCCACCAATGTCAAGTTCACCCTCTATGCCACCAATGTCTAGTTCTCCCACTATGCCACCAATGTCTAGTTCACCCACTATGCCACCACTGTCTAGTTCTCCCACTATGCCACCAATGTCAAGTTCACCCTCTATGCCACCAATGTCAAGTTCACCCTCTATGCCACCAATGTCAAGTTCACCCTCTATGCCACCAATGTCAAGTTCTCCCACTATGCCACCAACGTCAAGTTCACCCACTATGCCACCAACGTCAAGTTCACCCACTATGCCACCAATGTCAAGTTCACCCTCTATGCCACCAATGTCAAGTTCACCCTCTATGCCACCAATGTCAAGTTCTCCCACTATGCCACCAATGTTAGGTTCTCCCACTATGCCACCAATGTCAAGTTCACCCTCTATGCCACCAATGTCAAGTTCTCCCTCTATGCCACCAATGTCAAGTTCACCCTCTATGCCACCAATGTCAAGTTCTCCCTCTATGCCACCAATGTCAAGTTCACCCACTATGCCACCAATGTCAAGTTCTCCCTCTATGCCACCAATGTCAAGTTCACCCACTATGCCACCAATGTCAAGTTCACCCACTATGCCACCAATGTCTAGTTCACCCACAATGCCACCAATGTCTAGTTCACCCACAATGCCACCAATGTCAAGTTCTCCCAGAATGTCACCAATGTCACTCACTGACTGAGTGGCTGCTTTTCCAAGCCTCTTACCTCACCATGCGTAAATATGCATCGCTACAGTAAGGAGCTCAGAGGCTATTAACCATATTGCTCGTCTCTCTCTCCACACACTCCTACTCCTACTCCTCTTCTCCTTTCAGCGTGCGTGCCAGCTGCTGAGTTCACAGAAACATTTCAAAGGATAAAGCGTTGCACACAAGGGAAGAGGTGGAGGGAGGGGATGGGAGCGGGAGGGAAACCTGTGTCACTGGTGTGTCAACTTAACAACAGTCTAATAGAAACAGAAAGGAGGCTAAGCTAAGGAGGACTAGGCACCAGGCATGACAGTGCAGTTTATTAACCCAGTAATAGGGCTGCAGCACAGTTGCGTCACATGCGGTGTCGCTGGCGTGCTTAGACTTGTCCCTGATGGTGTGTGGTATGGGCTAGAACCCAGAGTCTGACTGCATGGTGATGGATGCCCTTGGACTCTGTGCTGTGAGAGCCAGTTATGTGGTTCGCATCCATCCTGCTGCCTCTTAGGACTGATGACTTACTACAGAGCAGACATGACAGACAGAGATGGACAGACAGACAGGACTGGGACGGAGGGCGCTCAAGGTACAGACAGTACATTCAGATCTGCAGCTTCTGTCCAACCAAAGTATAGTGACTACTGGTTGGTCAAGACCCTCCATCTTCAGCCCAGTTAACAGATCATGAAAGACCCTACGCCACCAGGGTTGTCAAAACCAGCCAGTGAACATCCGTCCGTCCAGAACGAAACAAGTCAGTTATTTGTTAACACTACCATTTAAGAGCACAGCTGGGGTGAGACACAGAGAGAGCAAGAGAGAGAGCTAGGTCATTGACTGATACTTTGGGGGGAGGCAAATGAAAATCATATAGGCATCGTGTAACAGATTGCGCAGTGATCCCTGACAGGCCAGCCGGCAGCGCAGCGTTCGCGTGCCTCCGATGCGCGGGGGCTGGGAAAGAGGAATGGGAGCCTGTCAGAAAGGGCCCAGAGGTTGGAAAATTCTGTAAACAGCTAAACTTCTCACCGGCCCTACTCCGCCAGCCAGCCAGGCCTCCAGGGTCGGCATGCAGGCAGGCAGGAAGGCAGAAAGATGGACGTACAGACAGAGCCGATTCTAGAGGGCAGACACTGCATGCTGGGAGAGAAAAGCAGAGCCAGCTGTGGAGCAGGGCTCATCTCTATGACCCTCAGCCTCACACGCGCACACACACACACACACACACACACACACACACACACACACACACTCACTCACTCACACTCACACTCACACTCACACACACACACACACACACACACACACACACACACACACACACACACACAATGCAAAGGTTTTTAGGCAACATGCCTTTATCTCAGTATAGTGGGCCAATCACAAGCCGGAAAAACATGCTTCAGAACTGCTTTACAAACACTGCATGTTCTAGCCAAAGGTACATAGAACCAAATAAATATATGCTTATTTTCCATCTCCATCTCCCTGCATCTACAGACTACAGCTCATGCTGCCAGTTCTTACAGACCAGGCCTGGGTTCAAATAGTATGTGTCGTCTGTCAAATACTTTCATTGAGCCTGTCTGAAGTGCCAGATTGGCGGGGCTTGCATTTTCCACGGGTTCCATTGAACCAGGCAAGCTCTATCAAGCAGCTGAAAGTATTTGAAAAGAAAATGAATACACTTTGAACCCAGGGTCTGCTAATACAGGCTCTGATCTCCAGTGTCATAAAAGTCAAGTCAGGATTAGCCAGGGACATATTTATTCGAAATATACATCCCCTTTACAGTAATCTTGGCTCTGCTTTAGTAATGACTAAGAGTGACTCTCTTCCAGGAAAGAGTTCACCGCATCCTTCCCATTTCTTTCAACTGGGGGGGGGGGGGGGGGGGGGTAGTGGGCGTTGGCAATGGCATGGTCCCCAACCGAACATTTAAACGCCGTCCTCTTGGCCTCAGAAACAAAATGTTGCAGTTTTAAAGCTAGTTTCCTGCAATTCTACACATTTTGCCATGGCTTATGTCGTCTTCTTATGTTATCTGAGTGACTCAAACATTATTAAAAAATCTATGGGGACCCATGCCATGACATTTTTTGAATTTTAGATTCTCCCTGTCTAGTTTTTATTTTGGTGATTGTAGTTCTCAAAGATGATCTTATTTAAAAACATATAGCTCCATTATCTTTTCTACATTTACATACTTTATATCTGGTTTTAGTCGTTTAAGTTTACACTGAAAACTTTTTAACATCCTGAAAATGTGTTTTTATTCAAAAACATATAAAATACCTGTCACGCCCTGGCCATAGAGAGGATTTTATTCTCTATTTTGGTTAGGCCAGGGTGTGACTAGGGTGGGCATTCTATGATCATTTTCTATGTTTTGTATTTCTTTGTTTGGCCGGGTGTGGTTCTCAGAGTCTATCGTTGTCTCTGATTGAGAACCATACTTAGGTAGCTTTTTCCCACTGGGTTTTTGTGGGTAGTTGTTTTCTGTTTTTGTCTCTGCACCAGACAGAACTGTTTCGGTTATTCCCTTTATTATTTTTGTATTTAGTGTTCAGTGTCAATAAAATAACATGAACACATTGCGCTTTGGTCCTCACCTTCTTCCACCAACAGCCGTTACAGTACCATTCAGAAGTTTGGACACAACTACTCATTCAAGGGTTTTTCTTTTACTATTTTCTATATTGTAGAATAATAGTGAAGACATCAAAACTATGGAATAATGTAGTAACAAAAAACATGTTAAACGAATCAAAATATACTTTAGATTCTTCAAAGTAGCCACCCTTTGCACACTCTTGGCATTCTGTCATCCAGCTTCAGGAGGAATGCTTTTCCAATATTTTTTTTAACCTTTATTTAACTAGGCAAGTCAGTTAAGAACAAATTCTTATTTTCAATGACGGCCTAGGAACAGTGAGTTAACTGCCTGTTCAGGGGCAGAACGACAGATTTGTACCTTGTCAGCTCGGGGATTTGAACTTGCAACCTTTCGGTTACTAGTCCAACACTCTAACCACTAGGCTACCCTGCCGCCCCAATAGTCTTGAAGAAGTTCCCACATATGCTGAGCACTTGTTGGCTGCTTTTCCTTCACTCTGTGGTCAAACTTATCCCAAACCATTTCAATTGGGTTGAGGTCGGGTGATTGTGGAGGCCAGGTCATCTAATGCAGCACTCCATCACCTTCATTCTTGGTCAAATAGCCCTTACACCAGATGGGATGGCGTATCGCTGCAGAATGCTGTGGTAGCCATACTGGTTAAGTGTGCCTTGAATTCTAAATAAAACACAGTCACCAGCAAAGCACCTTCTCCTCCTTGCTTCACGGTGGGAACCACACATGCAGAGAATCTGTTCACCTACTCTGTGTCTCACAAAGACACGGCGGTTGGAACCAAAAATCTCAAATAATCAGACCAAAGGACAGATTTTCACCAGTCTAATGTCCATTGCTCGTGTTTCTTGGCCCAAGCAATTATGTTCTTCTTAATGGTGTCCTTTAGTAGTGTTTTCTTAGCAGCAATTCGACCATGAAGGCCTGATTCACACAACTCTGAACAGTTGATGTTGAGATGTGTCTGTTACTGGAAATCTGTGAAGCATTTATTTGGGATACAATCTAAGGTGCAGTTAACACTAATGAACTTACTTATCCTCTGCAGCAGAGGTAACTCTGTGTCTTCCTTTCCTGTGGTGGTTCTCATGAAAGACAGTTTTAATATTGCGCTTGACGGTTTTTACGACTGCACTTGAAGAATCTTTCAAAGTTATGGAAATGTTCCAGATTGACTGACCTTCATGACTTAAAGTAATTATGGACTGTCGTTTCTCTTTATACTTATTTTAGCTGTTCTTGCCATAATATGGACTTGGTCTTTTACCAAACATCTTCTGTATCCCACCCCTACCTTGTCTAAACACGTTTTTGGTTACTACATGGTTCCATGTGTTATTTCATAGTTTTGATGTCTTCACTATTATTCTACAATGCAGAAAATAGTACAAATAAAGAAAAACCCTTGAATGAGTAGGTATGTCCAAACTTTTGACTGGTACTGTATTTTGGAGTGTTGGCAACAATTCAGCAGAAGCAACCCCCCACTGCTAAATGGATATAAGGGAAACACTGATTCTGATGAGAGATAATGACCGTGGGAGAAATAAACCAAACTGCTGTGGTACTGTAGGATGTACGACACAATACTTTAGTGGCCATTTTCAAGAACAATCTTCATGGTTAGCTAAGCTATCATAGTAAGGAGTGAAGAGAAGGGTCTCTGACTTACGTATGTGCCTGAGGGCTGACACGGAGGTAAGGACCCAGGGCTGAGGACAGGAGAGCCGGAGAGCTCGGGAAAGGGGTTGGGGATGGCTGGCAGAGAGGACGTCCGGAGCTGCTGCTCCTCTTCCTGCAGTCTCCTGAGAATCACAACATTCAGGCAGGACATTAACAAAGTGGGGGACAGACACACACAGACAGACTGAAAAAGCTGTTATGAAGTAGATGAATGCAGATCATGAGAACACGAGGACAGTCTCCCCTAATATAAACCCAATGCTTTGTGGCTGAGTATGAATAATGAATAATCCACGGTTTCACAGTGAGTGAGACTGCTGTCGAGCCGGGGCCTCATGCCCATTACTCTCTGATCACTGCACTGTGAGCTGATTCTTTCTGCCACACCACAGGAAGACTGACAGCGTTTGAGGAGCTACTAATTACATGCAATATTCATCAAACCATTATTTCATGCAGTTTCTAGAGGAAATTGCCCATTTCATGACCTGCTGCAAGAGCAACAGCCTGTTCCTTCACTGTCTGCCTGTAAATAAGAAACCGACTAGGGCTGTGCCCCCAATGGCATCCTATTATTCCAATTATAGTGCATTACTTTTGACCAGGGCTTATTGGGCTCTGGTCAAAAGTAGTACACTATGTAGGGAATATGATGCCATTTTGGATGCAACCCCTGACTGTCAATCAGAAAGAGACTAGAGGTTGGCTTGGCTTTATCAGATGACTAGCATCTGAAGTGAACTGCAGCAGCCAGGCAGATTGCCATCATTAGCATCTCTCTACACTTTCTCCAAACCCAGGCGGGGAGGGGAGTTCAAAAGGAGAAGTGTTTGATGCAGTTCCATGTGAGGCAGGAGCAGGGTGCTATTCGGAGGTCAGGACTGAATAATAAACTGAACCGTATCATTTCAATCTGACAGAATACACCAACGATACATCTCATTACCAGCCAGTGCCAAACTTTCTCTAGGGATCCAAAATAATGGATGCTATAACTCTGACAGACCATTTTAGATTTCATTAATACCAGAGGTGAATAAAAGTTCCTCTCAGCTTATGGGAGCAGTTGACACCCGGTTTCTAGAATTAAAGAGAATTTTAACTTGGTCTCCCCCTCTGCTAAACTATGTTAGGACAAGGGGAAAGTGACGGAGAGAATGGGTCACACAGAGATTGCAGATAGGCAAAACTATGAACTATAATAAGCACATATACCTGTCCTCACAGAGCATACTGAGAACATGGTCTCTTGTTTAGATGTACATTGTTTAGATGGACCATGAGAACATGGTCCCTTGTTTCTGTACAGCACTTTGTGACATCAGCTGATGTAAGAAGGGCTTTATAAATACATTTGATTGATTGATAGAGGACTTTTATCTATCAGGTGTGGGTGTGTTGTGTGTGGGTGCTCACCAACAGCATGCCAGACACACAACTGTGTCCAGTAAGTGCTGTGTGTGTGTGTGTGTGTGTGTGTGTGTGTGTGTGTGTGTGTGTGTGTTCGTGCCAACACAGTAGACATACCTGACGGCGAGGATGTGCATGGGCTGGGAGCGTCGGAGTCTCTGTTTGGGGGAGGTGGGGCTGTGCTGCAGCTCGCTGGCGGAGGTGTGGGTGTGGGGGGGTATGGGGGCACTGCGGTGGTGATTGCGGTGCACATGCACCTGGCCGTTGTGCTGCAGGAGGGGAACCGACTCAGACTGCACGCTGCTGCATGTGGAGTACAGGTTCTCGAACGAGGAGTTCATGTCATTCACCAGCGCCTCCAGGTCCACATCATCTTCTGTAGGGGGAGGAGGGAGAGACAGGAGAGAGAGAGAGTCTGTGTGTGTGTGATATTCAGAGACAGACACAAAGTGCGTGTGTGTGTGTATGTATGTATGTATGTATGTATGTATGTATGTATGTGTGTGTGTGTGTGTGTGTGTGTGATATTCAGAGACAGACACAAAGTGCGTGTGTATGTATGTATGTATGTATGTATGTATGTATGTATGTGTGTGTGTGTGTGTGTGTGTGTGTGTGTGTGTGTGTGTGTGATATCATAGGCACATCCCAAAAATCTCTACGGCACCAGGTTGACCTCTACTGTTCACGTGCTTTATTCCTGCACGTAGGTTACATGTGTAAGAATCTACTTCTCTCAATACTTCATGCACACCTGTCATCACCAACCAGTTTTGCAGTGTAGCTGCACACACACAAAAACCCTAACATGACATAGCTTAATCATCATTACCAACCTGTCAGGCAGTGAAGCTAATTCACCTGTTGAAACACTCCCTACGTTAACTACATGTTCATGTTATCAAGGCTCTCTGTATCTCTGGGGAAGACTAGAGAACAAGCCGAGACCTGTAGTCTCAATACTCCCATCCTTCAGCATAATCACTACTGGCCTCAGGGTAAGAGATCAAACCAGGCCATTGGTTAAGAGGCACAGAGGTCACTCCCAGTGAGTCAATGGTGGATGGAAGTTTTGACAGTTCAGAGTCATGTCCCAAATGGCACCCTATTCCCTATATAGTTCACAAGGTAAGGAATAGGGTGCCATTTGGGACATTCGTTTCATTACTGTGGGGGAGTGTCTGCAGGGCATGTCATCTCCTAATAATCATTATCTCTGAGACAATGAACAGCCAGTAATAGAAAACTACTGATATTTTCTCAAGTTGCCCCTTTTATTCACAATTGCTATACTGCAGTTACCTATTTCACCACTAGATGCTGCTCAAACTCTACCGTGCAATTCAGGGCTTTGGATGTCCACTGTGGCAATTAGAATGTTCTGCACTGTATGCTATTGTTACCTGGCTGGGCCGAGGTAAGTAGAAAGACCAACGCAATTCTTCATTCATTTATTCTATGTTGTGGTTTTAATCAATCACTTTGAATGGTGAAAACCATAGCATGTGCAATAGGGCACACCACATTTTCTAAATGTTGCATCGTGGCATCGATTTGCATACTATGGATTTGCAAGCCTAAATAGTATTAAAATACATTAATACTCTGAACGCTTTTCGACCCAAATCTTATAATTCCTTCATAATGAACCATTGTACGCATTTTCAAATGTAAAGCATGTAACTATAGCCTAATATTCAAACAAATAATGAGCCATTGAGAACAGTCCCCAGTATCTCCCCACAACCTATGCTGACCCAGTGTGATGCAGTTGCTACCCCCCCCCCACCCCTCATACAGGGCTGCAGCTGACAGACAGGCAGACTAACCTATGCCTTTTGAGGAACCTTTCCTGAAAAGGTGTCCCCTAACCAGCTGTATCACAGGTGCCTAATCTGTCAGTATTAACAGTCAGTGAGGTAAGCCCCTTCTCTAACAGATCCCGGAGAGTTAAAGACACAAGTAGGCTACATAAGTGTACTGTATGGGCCAAAATAGCTTTGTGTTAGGTGAATAGTATTCATGTGTTTTGTAACAAGAGAACATTTAGTTACTTATACCTAAGTAGTCGGGCAGGTTGTCTACATTCGTTACATGTGGGGGTGAAACTCTAGAAAGGAAGATCCAATCCGATCAAGATATTTGGGGGCGTGGTTGGATAATAGCCAAACTAGATTGTCAACAATAAGCTTATGGCCCAATTTATTAGCTAGAACCGTGACAGGTAAAAACTCACGCACACACACCCAACAGGGTCAGGATTATTTGTCTTTCACACTGTGTTTAGAGAATAGAAAAATTGCACTAGTGGAGCTTGGCAGAAGTTTTAGGGACATAAACATCTTTATTTATGTCCATCAAACAAGCAACAGTCACAGCAGGCCTGGCCCTACAATATTAGTGCCAGAAATTACACACTCTTAAAATACCATGACAGCAGACAGCAGCGCTCATCAATTACCTTTGGCTCTGGAGCACAAGGACAACAAGGAAAGGCCAGACAGAGACAGGATGGGACAACAGGCAAAGCCAAGAATGGAATGGGGATGAAGCACATGGACAAGGCTAGCAGAGCCAGGGATTGAAGGTTAAGATGGGATGGAAAGCGACAGGATGAGGATGAAGCATATGGACAACAAAGCGACCTTTCAGAGACTTTGGGGCGTTGAAAAGACTGTATAAGTCCCATGTAATATTATTATTAACAAGACAAGCACAGCCAGTGACAGGATGGTTATGAAGCATGAGGAACAGGATGCTCGAGTTCAGGAACAGCAGATGCTAGAGGGGCACAAGGCTAATAGAAGTCTGCCTGGAAGAGAGCCAAGGTCAGGCGTAGAAGGTCTGGTCCGTCAGAAGGTAGATGCAGGGTCAGGGGAGCACATGAAGGTTTAGACACTTAAGCAATAAGGCACGAGGGGGTGTGGTATATAGCCAATATACCATGCCTAAGGAATGTTCTTAGCACGACAAGTGCCTGGATACAGCCCTTAGCCGTGGTATATTGGCTATATACTACAAAACCGAGGTGCCTTATTGCTATTATAAACTGGTTACCAACGTAATTAGTGGTACAAATAAATTAGTAGTAAAAATAAATGGTTTGTCATTCCTGTGGTATACGGTCTGATATACCACGGCTGTCAGTCAATCAGCATTCAGGGCTCGAATCACCCAGCTTATAATATCTAATAATAACTTCCATTAATGTCTGTTATAGGGCACCTGCTCATATTTTCTCAAATGATGCATCTTTTTTTACATTTCAAGTAGTTCCTGAATTAGGCTAGAGAGACTGGACTGTCTAAATGATGTTGTGACCACAATTACATCTGGCCTTGCAGTGAGATCTACCAGGAAAAGGAATTCTAGGAAAAGGAACTATACAACTCCCTCCAGTGCCAGTGGCTAACACTAACCTGACATAAAATTGTCCCGCTAGTCTAGAGATCCGTCTCATGCAGAGGCAAGGAGAAAGAGAGAGGGAGAGGGGGCTGTTCAATTTCCTTAAATGGCTGTCACGCAATCTGAACGCTGAATACCTTATTAAGAGCAGTTGTCTTACACTCTGATTAAATCAATCGGCAGAATTGACATTTTGGACTGAGAACATCTCGTTCAGGTTTCAGGCTTATTTTGAAATGGCTGAATAATACATTAGAATATAATAGCCTCTTAGAAAAAAAGCTAAACTATTAAAACCATGACTTAAAAATAACAGATATTGGTATAAGATGGAAGGAATGTTGGAACGTAACTAACGGAATTACAGTTAACAAAAATGTATGCTTAATCCAGTATAAACTAAAGTATATAATTTATTATACAAGAGACAAAATTCCCAAATTCTACACCACAATGGCAGAGTCACAGAGTCATGTCTTAAGTATAAAACTAATAATGACTCAGTAATCCATGCCTTCTGGGAATGTTATAAAGTCCAAAAGTTATGGGTGGAGTTAGACAGTTGTCTGTCAGAAGTATTACAATATAAAAGTACTTTTAATCCGTCTGGCTGCATATTTCAAGACATGGAATATGAGGGTGCAGTGGGATACCCAATGGGTTGGACGATACGTCATCGTCAATCATCTTGAAAAAATGTACACTTAAAACTGGAAATCAACCAATCCTCAATTGTTAACAGAATGGAAAGGTCAAATGCTTTATTGTCTAAATGTTGAAAGTGTGTGGGCGACAGAGAGAAACAAAATGGTGCAGTCTGAGGCCATGTGGCAGAGAGTGATGTGGGCTCTGGAGATGGGGGTGTGAGCAGGTGGGTCGGTGAAGGATGATGTTGGTGTGTATTTGAATGCTGTCGTTTGTATGTGTATGTTTTGTATTGTCAAAAAAATAAATCTAATTGCACAAAAAACAATAATTATTTGTATAAAATAATATAATAGCCTACATACTATCCTGGGATCAAATGGTATTTGTTTTCTGTCAAAAACTTTAGTTGCCCTTGACTGAGGCGGCCCAGCACAAGGTTGCCTAGAACCAATGCAATAGTCCCAAAAGTGCAAACCCTGCCCATTCAAACGCTCAAAGTAGTTGAAAGAAAACAAATACTAATTGAACCCATGTCATACTCCTACTACAACTAAAAATATGCTCAGTCAGTCTAGAACAGCGTCAATCAAACTGTAACTCTGACAGCCCCTCACTGTCTCTCAGTGAGACAACAGCAAGTCACAGATAGATCCCTATTCATGTTATTGTCTGTCTTATTCAGGACCTGTCCTGTTTGTATTCCCTATATAGAACACTACTTTTGACCAGAGGCCATAGGGCTCTGGTCAAAAGTAGAGCACTACATAGGAAATAGGGTGCATTACCTAGGCAATAGGGTGCCAGTTGGGACACACTTTGTCAGTACTGTAGGGGCCAAACCGGGGCTGGCTGGTGGCGGGGCGTAGCGGTTAGCATAAAGCCCTCCATCGCGACGGAATGGTTCCCCCACTCTCTCTCACCATTCCAGCTTGTCTGCTTCAACAGCCGAAGCTTCCCTTTTCACTGTCTATTATTAATTTGTAAAAGGGAAAAGGCTGGCAAGCCCTGGTGATGACTCCATAAAATCTGTTTGGGATGTTTCCGATGCTTAGCAGACCATTATATGGACCAAATTCCTTATGGCTTTTCTTTACAACCACCCAGGAATGTATGTATTCATTATAATCTTCCTATCTGAATTAATTATGAGTGGCGTCGTCTCGACCAAATTTCCCCCTTGCCCTTTCCCAATGTACTGCTGCTACACACACACCTACTAAACTAAAGGGAAATAATATGTGTGATAGTTTAGTTGCTCTTATCAGGAGTTCGGGATAACAAATCAAAAAGTACTTTGATAAAAGTGATGTGTTGACAATGTAGCCCAGTCCCTCTAACCAGCCACTGTCAATTAGCATTCAAATGTGTAGAAAACAGAGGGGAGCTGGCATGGCTGGAAGTCGGGAAATGGCACAGCGTCCTTGGGATGTGACGAGTAGACCAGACGATAGGAAGACAACACAGGGAAAAATGGCACAGCGTCCTTGGGATGTGTCGAGTAGACCAGACGATAGGAAGACAACACAGGGAAAAATGGCACAGCGTCCTTGGGATGTGTCGAGTAGACCGGACGATAGGAAGACAACACAGGGAAAAATGGCACAGCGTCCTTGGGATATGACGAGTAGACCAGACGATAGGAAGACAACACAGGGAAAAATGGCACAGCGTCCTTGGGATGTGTCGAGTAGACCAGACGATAGGAAGACAACACAGGGAAAAATGTCCCACGTGAAAGGAATCAGTGGACCCATACTTTCACGGTTCACACAGATACAGTCTTAACTGTACAGGGTGGTTCTACAGTGACCAGGACAATACTGGGACAATACGGAGTGTCAGTACACACCCACTGAGGACAGTGGCCCAATCAGAATTGTACAAAAAACAATAATGGTCACAATACAAAAAACAATAATGGTCACTCTGACAAAGCCCAATCAGAATGAGCAGAAGAGCCTGTTCTTGGGGAACACTTAATCAGTTTAAATCAGCGTATTTCATTTACATCAGCTACCATAATCTCAAAAGAACCACCCTCCTCATCACGTCTTTCATCTGAGGAATGTGTGATTGGATATTGCCTGTTCCAGATTTCATCAAAACCTGAGTGCCAGCCAGGGCTACAAGCCAGGGCCTATGACTCTCAACAAAGCATCATTTGTTTTAACCTTTATTTAACTAGGCAAGTCAGCTAAGAACAAATTCTTATTTACAATGACGGCCTACCGGGTTAACTGTCTTGTTCAGAGGAAGAATGACAGATTTGAACCTTGTCAGCTCGGGGATTCAATCCAGCAACCTTACCAGTTATTGGCCCAAAGCTCTAACCACTATGGTACCTGCCTCCCTAAAGAAATAACTTTTGGAACAGGACTTTGATACTTGAAATACAAGTTTAACTTCTCAACTAGAAAGTGTATTATTGGAGCGCATTGAAACCATTGATAGGGTTTATTACCTAGCAACTGTGCCTGCCTGGGTTTGGGGCTGGGGCAGATACATGCACACTTCCATCAGTCTTGTTAGCCCCAAATGGCACCCTATGGCCCGGGCCCATAGGGCTCTGGTAAAAAAGTAGTACACTATATAGGGAAGAGGGTGCCATTTGGAGTACAGCCCTATGCTTCAGCCGTAGGTTATATTACTGTTGACCAGTGAACTACCAGAATGTTAGTATCTTTCAAGGATTTTATGTACTCAGTCACAAGACATCTAGTGGCTGTGCACTTCAGATTATCACAGGTCTCTAATTATCTCAGATGTCTAATTATTTTTTTACATTACATTTTTTTTTGTCATTTATCCGACACTTTCATCCAGAGCAACTTACAGTAGTGAGTGCTTACATTTTCATACTGGTCCCCTGTGGGAATTCAACCCACAACCCTGTCATTGCAAGTGCCACGCTCTACCAAGTGAGGCACAAAGGACACTGGCCTTACCACATAAAGGTCAAATAAATCAAATAAAATATACAATTGATCATATAATCAAATAAGATGACCTTTAAAAATGAAGAAACTGTAAAACATTATCCTAAATTTAAACCATCAACTTATTAAACACCAATGGTATTCACTATGAGGTTTTCAGCATGAAATACCCTGGCATACACCTTACACTGTATGTAGCCTGGAAATAAGGGCTCAGTCAATTTGTTGCTGTTGTCTTTCAACTTCTGGCGCATTGACAATGCCGTTAAATATACATTCTACTGAACAGAAATATAAACGCAACATGCAACAATTCAAAGATTTTACTGATTTACCAATCATATTAGGAAATCAGTCAATTGAAATAAATTCATTAGGCCCTAATCTATGGATTTCACATTAATGGGAATACAGATATGCATCTTTTGGTATTTCTGTGCATTCAGAATGCCTTTGATAAAATGCAATTGTGTTCATTCTCCGTAGCTTATGTCTGCCCATACCATAACCCCACCGCAACCATAGGGCACTCTGTTCACAACGTTGACATCAGAAAACCGCTCGCCCATACGACGCCATACACATGGTCTGCGGTTATGAGGCCAGTTGGACATACTTCCAAATTATATAAAATGACGGAGGCAGCTTATGGTGGAGAAATTATTAACATTAAATTCTCTGGCAACAGCTCTGGTGGACATTCCTGCAGTCAGCATGCCAATTGCAAGCTCCCTCAAGACTTCAGACATCTGTGGCATTAAGTTGTGTGACAAAACTGCACATTTTAGAGTGGCTTTTTGTTGTCCCCAGCACAAGGTGCACCAGTTTAACAGTCATGCTGTTTCATCAGTTTCTTGTTATGCCACACCTGTCCGGTGGATTGATTATCTTGGCAGAGGAGAAATCCTCATTAACAGGGATATACATTTGAGAGAAAAAATATTTTGTGCAAATGTTTCTGTTAAAACTATTAAATAACAGACACATCATTTGAAAGATATTAAGTAGTATAAACTAGGGCTGGGAATTGCCAGGGACCTCACAATATGATATGATCACAATACTTAAGTGCTGATTCTATATGTATTGTGATTCGATATGGCAAATGTATTGCGATTTGATGTTCCAAACATACAGTGCATTCTGAATTTATTCAGAACCCTTCCCTTTTTCCACATTTTGTTACATTACAGCCTTACTCTAAAATTGATTGAATAAATATAAATCCTCATCAATCTACACACAATACCCCATAATGACAAAGCAAAAACATTATTTTTTTAAAACAACATTTTTGCAAATTTATAAAAAATTAAAAACAGAAATACCTTATTTACATGAGTATTCAGACCCTTTGCTATGAGACTCAAAATTGAGCTCAGGTGCATCCTGTTTCCATTGATCATCCTTAATATGTTTCTACAACTTGATTGGAGTCCACCTGAGGTAAATTAAATTGATTGGACATGATTTGGAAAGGCCCACACCTGTCTATATAAGGTCCCACAGTTGACAGTGCATGTCAAAGGAAAAATCAAGCCATGAGGTCGAAGGAATTGTCCGTAGAGCTCCGAGACAGGATTGTACCAAAAAATGTATGCAGCATTGAAAGTCCCCAAGAACACGGTGGCCTCCATCATTCTGAAAGAGAAGAAGTTTGGAACCACCAAGACTCTTCCTAGAGCTGGCTGCCTGGCCAAACTGAGCAATCAGAGGAGAAGGGCCTAGGTCAGGGAGGTGACCAAGAACGCAATGGTCACTCTGACAGAGCTCCAAAGTTCCTATGTGGAGATGGAAAAACCTTTCAGAAGGACAACCATCTCTGCAGCAGTCCAACAATCAGGCCTTTATGGTAGAGTGACCTGACGGAAGACAGTCCTCAGTAAAAGGCACATGACCGCCTGTTTGGACTCTCAGAACATGAGAAGCAAGATTAAACTCTTTGGCCTGAAAGATGAACGGTGCAAAGTACAGAGAAATCCTTGATGAAAGCCTGCTCTAGAGTGCTCAGGACCTCAGACTAGAGCGAAGGTTCACCTTCCAATAGGACAACGGCCCTAAGCACACAGCCAAGACAACGTAGAAGTGGCGTCGGGACAAATCTCTGAATGTCCTTGAGTGGCCCAGCCAGAGCCCAGACTTGAACCCAATCAAACATCTCTGGAGAAAGCTGAAAATAGCTGTGCAGTGACGCTCTCCATCCAACCTGCCATCAGTCTTGTTCGTCCCAAATGGCACACTATGGTCCATAGGGCTCTGGTCAAAAGTAGTACACTATATAGGGAAGAGGGTGCCATTTTGAGTACAGCCCTATGCTTCAGCCTAGGTTTGCAAAAGGAGAGTATATTACTGGAAACTTTATAAGTTTACGAGTAAACTACCAGAATGTTGGCATCTTTCAAGGATTTTATGCAAACTATCACAAGACATCTAGTGGACATTTTTGGGTACTTCAGATTATCACAGGTGTCTAATTATTTCTGGTCCTTTTAACATTATTCACTAAGTTGATGTTGTTAAGGCCTCATAGAAGTGAGAGAAAGAAATCCAAATGAAGTGTTTGTGGTGGGGGGTGGGACCTAGAGAAGAATGCCTTGCCAGGCCTAGCCTAAACCCCTCCCTGGGCCTGCCGTGTCTGGATCACAACAACCCTGCTGAGGGGCCCCTGAGATTCAGCCTCAGCCTATAGCTATGTATGTCCTCCATATTCAGTCCCAAATGGCTCTCTATTCCCTTAATAGTGCACTACTTTTAAACCAGAGGCCTATGAGCCCTATAGTGCATTACATAGGGAATGGGGTGCCATTTGGGACGTAACCCTAGCCTCCTGCACTCCACCATGACTTATCTCCTTTTGCAATAGCTGAAGGCTGCATCGCGACTCTCCACACTTCTCCCAAAGTGTGAACTTGCACAATCCCCGTCAAGGATTTTAAAGCATTGCATTGGTATAAAGATTGGCTGGAGAGGGAGTGCCCACCATTGTTCAATCCATGACAAATGGTGCACTACTTTTGACCAGAGCAGTGCCCATAAGGCTCCGGTCAAAAGTAGTGCACTAAATGGGAAATAGGGTATCATTTGGGATGTAGGCAGCAGTGTTTATCTGATATCTCCTGCTAATCTCTCTCCCACCTGCCCAGCCCCACTCATGGGAATGTATGGGAGAGAGTGGAGGAACCAATCATTTTGAAGGGGAGCGCCCCATGAGGTTTCTTTAAGAATGGAGTCCAAACACATTATTCACTGCATACATACCACAGTTCTGTATGATAAAGATCTCATATTAACCCTTCAGCGACCAGACCACACCTGGCCTTCAGTGTAGCCTATGTATGAACAAAGGAAATAGTAAGTCAAATAGTTAAAGCAACAACACTGAAATAAAGGCAGACTGCAAAGGCTGTGAAAGGCTGCAAAGGCAACGAATACTAGACTACTACTGGACTGGTAAATAGGACACAAGAAATGATGGCAAAACTACCACACCAGAGACTTAAAACCTGTAGTTCCAGTAACAACACAACACCATGATACACCCCCACACCCCCACACACACAGTGCCAGCACAAAATCCAAATAATCTTTCACCTCATTTCGGCCTTTTACTAATTCTCGCTACAAACGTACTTAATTAATTATCTGCGAAAGGATTTAGCCATGTCAACAAAACTGCACCTTGACATCAAGACATTTCTTAACACAACAATGTTATAACATCTCATAAGAACATGTCATGACATACCCGGGTCAATTTGTACAGTACATTAGTGTGTGTTGACTAATTATATCTGTCCTTTTACCTATAACAAACTGCTTCAATCAATCCTTCTCATTCCTGAAATATCAAATTATGCAGGGTGCCGTTCCAACAAAAGACTTGTTCTTTCTGCCTAAGCACCAATGAGGTTTATGACAAACACACAAAGTAGGTCTTAGCCCTCAGCTCTATTAAAATCCTATAAGCACAAGTGTGGGTTTTGTGGAAAAAGAGATCGGAATTTCACAGAGGATTATAGCACTACAACAATGTCATAACACCAGAAATATGTTCCAGAAATATGTATGAGCTTTGGTGTCATAAACATTGTGCTATGGATTTAGGGATGAGCATGAGTGATTGAGTACTCAAATACTGGAACTGATGTCAAAACTTGATCTCTAAACAGAGGCAACAAAGCATTAGGCACGTCTCTCTCCATGCACACTCTTCCGCCAATTTGTGCTATTTCATTTATATCATGGTGTGAATTGTTTGTCAATGTTTATGAATTCCCTGCTATATATATATATATATATATATATATATATAACATCAGTTCCAGCAGGTACAGAGGACAAAGAGCCGAATGCCTCGCCAATGTGCAATCATTGGACAATAAATTAGACGAGGTACGATCACGAATATCCTACCAACGGGACATCAAAAACTGTAATATCCTATGTTTCACGGAATCGTGGCTGATTTTCAGCTAGCGGGATATACGCTGCACCGGCAGGATAGAACAGCACACTCCGGTAAGACGAGGGGGGGGGGCGGTCTATGCATATTTGTAAACAACAGCTGGTGCACGAAATCTAAGGAAGTCTCTAGATTTTGCTCGCCTGAAGTGGAGTATATTGTGATAAATTGCAGGCCACACTACTTGCCTAGAGAGTTCTCAGCTATACTTTTCGTGGCTGTTTATTTACCACCACAGACAGATGCTGGCACTAAGGCTGTACTCAGTCAGCTGTATAAGGAAATAAGCAAACCACTCACCCAGAGGCGGCGCTCCAAGTGGCCGGAGAGTTTAATGCAGGGAAACTTAAATCAGTTCTACCAAATCTCTATCAACATGTTAAATGTGCAACCAGAGGGAAAAAATACTAGATAATCTGTACTCCACACAAGGAGACGCGTACAAAGCTCTCCCTCGCCCTCCATCTGGTAAATGTGACCACAACTCTATCCTCCTGATTCCTGCTTACAAGCAAAAATTAAAGCAGGAAGCACCAGTGACTCGGTCTATAAAAACATGGTCAGAGGAAGCAGATGCTAAACTACAGGACTGCTTTGCCATCACAGACTGGAACATGTTCCGGGATTCTTCCGATGATATTGAGGAATCAACCATATCAGTCACTGGCTTTATCAATAAGTGCATTGAGGACGTCGTCCCCACAGTGACTGTACATACATTCCCCAACCAGAAGCCATGGATTACAGGCAACATTCGCACTGAGCTAAAGGGTAGAGCTGCCGCTTTCAAGGTGCGGGACTCTAACCCGGAAGCTTACAAGAAATTCCGCTATGCCTTGCGACGAACGATCAAACAGGCAAAGCGTCAATACAGGGCGAAGACTGAATCATACTACACCGGCTCCGACGCTCGTCGAATGTGGCAGGGCTTGCAAACTATTACAAACTACAAAGGCAAGCACAGCCGCGAGTTGCCCAGTGACACGAGCCTACCATATACATATTTGAGATGAGACTCTTTAAAGTAGCCACCTTTTGCCTTGATGACAGCTTTGCACACTCTTGGCATTCTCTCAACCAGCTTCATGAGGTAGTCACCTGGAATGCATTTCAATTAACAGGTGTGCCTTGTTAAAAGTACATTTGTGGAAATGTTTCCTTCTTAATGCTTTTGAGCCAATCAGTTGTGTTGTGACAAGGTAGGGGTGGTATACAGAAGATTTGGTAAAAGACCAAGTCTTTGGCAAGAACAGCTCAAATAAGCAAAGAGAAAGGGCTGTCCATCATTACTTAAAGACATGAAGGTCAGTCAACACTGAAAATTTCAATAAATTTTAAAGTTTCTTCAAGTGCAGTCGCAAAAACCATCAAGCGCTATGATGAAACTGGCTCTCATAAGGACCCTCACAGGAAAGGAAGACCCAGAGTTACCTCTGATGCAGAGGATAAGTTCATTAGAGTTACCAGCCTCATAAATTGCAACCCAAATAAATGCTTCAGAGTTCAAGTAACAGAAACATCCCAACATCAACTGTTCAGAGGAGACTGTGTCAATCAGGCCTTCTTGTTCAAATTGCTGCAAAGAAACAACTACTAAAAGACACCAATAACAAGAAGAGACTTGCTTGGACCAAGAAACACGAGCAATGGACATTAGACCGGTGGAAATCTGTCCTTTGGTCTGATGAGTCCAAATGTAAGATAATTTGTTGCAACCGCCGTGTCTTTGTGAGACGCAGGGTAGGTGAACGGATGACCTCTGCATGTGTGGTTTCCACCGTGAAGCTTGGAGAAGGAGGTGTGATGGTGCATTGCTGGTGACACTATCTGTAGAATTCCAGGCACACTTGGCTACCACAGCATTATGCAGCGATATGCCATCCCATCTGGTTTGCGTAAGTGGGACTATCATTTGCTTTCAACTGGACAATGACCCATAACACCTCCAGGCTGTGTAAGGGCTAATTGACCAAGGAGAGTGATGGAGTGCTGCATCGGATGACCTGGCCTCCACAATCACCCAACCTCAACCCAATTGAGATGGTTTGGGATGAGTTGGACCGCAGAGTGAAGGAAAATGTTTTATCTGTAATCGTTTTGATAAATTCGGCACTGTATGTTACATATACATTTAAACTCAGTTTTTCACAATTACTGACATTTAATCCTAGTAAGAATTCCCTGTCTTAGGTGAGTTAGGATCACCACTTTATTTTAAGAATGTGAAATGTCAGAATAATAGTAGAAAGAATGATTTATTTCAGCTTTTATTTCTTTCATCACATTTCCAGAAGTTTACATGCACTCAATTAGTATTTGGTAGCATTGCCTTTAAATTATTTAACTTGGGTCAAACGTTTCGGGTAGCCTTCCACAAGTTTGAATTGTGGCCCATTCCTCCTGACAGAGCTGATGTAACTGAGTCGGATTTGTAGGCCTCCTTGCTTGGGGCCATAGTCCATTTGGAAGACCCATTTGCGACCAAGCTTTAACTTCCTGACTGATGTCTTGAGATGTTGCTTCAATCTATCCACATAATTCCCCCCCCCCCCCCCCATGATGCCATCTATTTTGTGAAGTGTAACAGTCCCTTCTGCAGCAAAGCACCCCTACAACATGATGCTGTCACCCCCGTGCTTCACGGTTGGGATGGTGTTCTTCGGCTTGCAAGCCTCCCCTTTTTCCTCCAAACATAATGATGGTCTGTATGGCCAAACAGTTCTATTTTTGTTTCATCAGACCAGAGGACATTTCTCCAAACAGTAAAATCTTTGTCCCTATGTGCAGTTGCAAACCGTAGTCTGTCTTTTTTATGGCGGTTATGGAGCAGTGGCTTCTTCCTTGCTGAGCGGCCTTTCAGGTTATGTTGATATAGAACTCGTTTTACTGGTGGAAAAAGATACATTTGTACCTGTTTCCTCCAGCATCTTCACAGGGTCCTTTGCTGTTGTGCTGAGATTGATTTTAACCTTTTGCACCAAAGTACGTTCATCTCTAGGAGACAGAACCTGCCTCCTTCCTGAGCGGTATGGCGGCTGCGTGGTCCCATGGTGTTTATACTTGCATACTATTGTTTGTACAGATGAACGTGGTACCTTCAGGCGTTTGGAAATTGCTCCCAAGGATGAACCAGACTTGTGAAGGTCTACAATAGTTTTTCTCATGTCTTGGCTGATTTCTTTTGATTTTCCCATGATGTCAAGCAAAGAGGCACTGAGTTTGAAAGTAGGCCTTGAAATACATCCACAGGTACACACCTCCAATTGACTCAAATTATGTAAATTAGCCTTTCAGAAGCTTCTAAAGCCAAGACATTTTCTGGAATTTTCCAAGCTGTTTAAAGGCACAGTCAACTTAGTGTATGTAAACTTCTGACTTACTGGAATTGTGATACAGTGATTTATAAGTGAAATAATCTGTCATGCACACAGTAGATGTCCTTACAAACTTGCCAAACTATAGTTTGTTAACAAGAAATTTGTGGAGTGGTTGAAAAACTAGTTTTAATGACTCCAACCTAGTGTATGTAAACTTCCGACTTCAACTGTAAATTCACACATTTGTTTTCCAGTGTGGGCCTTGTGTACTGAAGATATTGTTTGTCTTTTATTTGATACTCGAACAAAACATTTTTTTTTAAATGTAAATGCCCATCCCTATATGGATATTAGACACTGCGTTAACAAAGGTTCTATATCAATAATATTGACCAATGTTGAAATGTATAGTTTCAACGGTTTAAACAATGAACAGTTGCCTTTTAAGTATACAATGGTTATCAATGCAATCCATGATTAATTCATTTATTCCCTCAATCTGATCTTCATATTATGGAGGGAGGGAGGTTTTCGCACATATTAAACATTTTGTGGCAAATATATTTTTTACAACTTTATTAATTGTAATAAATAAATAAATTAATAATTTAATTGTAATAAATTTAATTTAATAATTTAATTGTAATAAATAAATTACATACTTTTCTAGCATTCTTTTCTTTTTTACCCAAACTCTCATATTATTATAGATATTATATATATATTATTATATATATAAGATATATTATTATAGATCATTTGTCATTTGAATCACTGTGAAAATTATTATCTGTTTTCCCAGTCATAAATTCCAGTGCAGTGCTCTCCCTTGACAGTAAAAAAATGTCAAATCTAATTTCTGCTCCATTTATTTCCACGACAGCACCAAGCTTTCTCATCCACTACCAGACAGTTCAAAAACCTTCAAGCTTTTACATCCCATGCTGGGGCAATATTGTGCGTAAATCTCATGCTCCGATTATCATGGATGAAATTTGTATAGCACAATTAGATTGAAAGCTTAATTATAATGGCACCCCATGTCTTTACAAATCACTCTTTGAACTGCTGAAATGTTTACAGCGGAAGAGCCCCAGAATATACATCCTAATCTGAACTTAATGAGCGACGGAGCCCTCTGCCATAAAACGCCTCAATAGTAACCCCCCACCCATATCAAAGCGTGCGCGCATGCACACACAAACACTGAAAAGACACACACACACACACACACACACACACACACACACAAACTGTAATACAGAAAATGAGAAGCGCAAATCTCGGATCTGAGAATTAACAATGTGATAAGGATCGTCTGAAGCTGCAATTCCAATACAAATAGGCTGCATTTCAGAAGAGAATCTTGTTAGTGAGGTTAGTATTCTCAGAGCAAAAAACGGTGATTATTATTATTAAACAGTTGTCTTTGTTTTCTGAGGTCAATTATGCAGCCTCAAATAAATGACATCCTACTTCTGGAAATGTACTGAC
The DNA here is from genome assembly GCF_034236695.1 of Oncorhynchus nerka. Lineage (NCBI taxonomy): Eukaryota > Metazoa > Chordata > Actinopteri > Salmoniformes > Salmonidae > Oncorhynchus > Oncorhynchus nerka. Next base: position 16,556,719 of record NC_088398.1, on the reverse strand, counting down.
AGACCATCAACACTTACACCATATAACTAGTCTACATCTGTCAAATAATTTGAGCAGTGACACAATTATCAAATGAATATTTCCATTTTCTAAGTACTGACATTCTAAGAACACCAACCTTGATGGTTTGGAGAGTTCCGATTGGTTGACTTCTGGAAACTCGGCCCAATTAGATCTGCTGGTCTGTGATTGGAGGCTCGGTCTACATTGTCCTGCTGAGAAAAAAGCCAACATAGCAGTCATGCCAAAAGAGTTTATTCACAACTTCAGCATCACATCATAACACTGGGTTTGTCTTTGTCTATCTAGTCTAACACGCAGAGGAACATTCATTTGGTTAAGACCGTATTGTATGCAGTATCAATCTGGTCAATCATGAGGTAAAAAAAAAAACACAATCTCATTGCAGTGCGTGTACGCCCAAGCGCGCGTCTATGTGTGTGTACAGGCCTATACTTGGCTCTTCTCCTGCCTTTCTAAACCAGAGCATCCCCTCAGAGCAGCGCGGGGCACTACCATGAAGAGGCAACATACCAAGTTGCCTCTTCTTCCACCCAACCACCCCATGTTTTAGTCTGGATATGAGATTATGGAAAAGAGACTAATGAACTAGAACCAGCTTCTAGATTGAGTAAGAAGACTACATACTAAGCTGTCTTCAGTCAAGGCCTAGGTAGCAGTTACCGTTGCAGTAAGCAGTCGTCTTCATTCAAGGGCTTGGAAGCAGTTACTGTTGTCTGCAGTCAAGGCCTAGGAAGCAGTTTTTATTTAACTAGGCAAGACAGTTAAGAACAAATTCTTATTTACAATGACGGCCTACCCCGGCCAAACCCAGACAATGCTGGGCCAATTGTGCACCGCCCTATAGGACTCCCAATCACAGCCTCTAGCACTGATATGCAGTGCATTAGACCACTGCGCCACTCGGGAGCCTCCCAGTTACTGTGGCAGTAAGCGGTTGTCTTCAGTCGAGGCCTAGGAAGCAGTTACTGTTGCAGTAAGCTGTTGTCTTCAGTCGAGGCCTAGGAAGCAGTTACTGTGGCAGTAAGCTGTTGTCTTCAGTCGAGGCCTAGGAAGCAGTTACTGTTGCAGTAAGCTGTTGTCTTCAGTCGAGGCCTAGGAAGCAGTTACTGTTGCAGTAAGCTGTTGTCTTCAGTCGAGGCCTAGGAAGCAGTTACTGTGGCAGTAAGCTGTTGTCTTTAGTCGAGGCCTAGGAAGCAGTTACTGTGGCAGTAAGCTGTTGTCTTCAGTTAGGAAGCAGTTACTGTGGCAGTAAGCTGTTGTCTTCAGTCGAGGCCTAGGAAGCAGTTACTGTGGCAGTAAGCTGTTGTCTTCAGTCGAGGCCTAGGAAGCAGTTACTGTGGCAGTAAGCTGTTGTCTTCAGTCGAGGCCTAGGAAGCAGTTACTGTGGCAGTAAGCTGTTGTCTTCAGTCGAGGCCTAGGAAGCAGTTACTGTTGCAGTAAGCTGTTGTCTTCAGTCGAGGCCTAGGAAGCAGTTACTGTGGCAGTAAGCTGTTGTCTTTAGTCGAGGCCTAGGAAGCAGTTACTGTGGCAGTAAGCTGTTGTCTTCAGTCGAGGCCTAGGAAGCAGTTACTGTGGCAGTAAGCTGTTGTCTTCAGTCGAGGCCTAGAAAGCAGTTACTGTGGCAGTAAGCTGTTGTCTTCAGTCGAGGCCTAGGAAGCAGTTACTGTGGCAGTAAGCTGTTGTCTTCAGTCGAGGCCTAGGAAGCAGTTATTGTGGCAGTAAGCTGTTGTCTTCAGTCGAGGCCTAGAAAGCAGTTACTGTGGCAGTAAGCTATTGCTAGCTAGTTGGTCCTAGGAGATGAACATTGGTGCTGTTATTTAACCTGAAATGCATATGGTCCTTTTTTTGCTGGATCTTTGTAAAGTTTTGATCAGGAGTCATACAAAATCGTGTGTTTATATTCTCTGATGATTAATCCACAGATAAAAGGGGAAGCCTAGTTAGTTTTTAGTTAGTTATCGTTGATTAACTCTCCTCTTTCATCTTTCAAGCATGTATGCTTTGTATGCTTGTGGAAACCAATGAGAAGATTGCCGCGTGTATTTTAGCATTCGGCAACACAGGCACTCGTTGATGTGCATGGATAAAATGAGTGAATAACATGGACACGTTCATTTATATTGTAACACTTGTGCACAAAACTCGTCCGGTCTGCTTTCCCTGTTAGTCCACAGCAGAAGGACTCGTTTTTCGGTCTATAGGATATTAATCCAGGCATTGAATGTGTTCAGTAGAACCATAGAATGTGTTCAGTAGAACGGTGTCCAGAGGAGATAGTACAGGTGTGAAAAGTGATCGGCCGGGTGAACCACAGCGTTGACAGCCAATGTTCAGAGTTCTCCCCAGTGTTTATGCTAGTTGTTCGGTAGATAGGCTAGTTGTTTTCTTTATAGCAAGGCTAGTTGTTTTCTTTATAGCAAGGCTAGTTGTTTTCTTTATAGCAAGGCTAGTTGTTTTCTTTATAGCAAGGCTAGTTGTTTTCTTTATAGCAAGGCTAGTTGTTTTCTTTATAGCTTTGTTCTGCCTCAGATGTAGGCCTAAACAGCGAGTAGCAGAGAACTCACGATTAGAGGGCTTCCCACAGAAACACATGCTCCCAGAGAACACTGTGTCTTCTTGGACAAAAACAATTAAAAGAATAATAAATCACTACAAAATAAGTGTGGGAGATCCATAATGCCAGCACTGATTAGAGCACTCACATTATGCCGCAGGAACAGAATGTACTGTGGTGGACTTCTGTGTTTGGCTTGCTAGGATGCTCTCACACTCACGCACGCACGCACGCACACACAGACACACACACAGACACACACACAGACACACACACCCACCAAGACCTCTTGATACGGCAGAAAAAGCTGTAGCTGTTATAATGCCTCAGTGAGAGAGGTAATACGATTTATAAAATGGTTTTGTTGTGAAATTGAAGAGGCTCGAACATTCTTTCATAATTTTGAGAAAAAGCAGCAGCAGTATAGTGGTGGCCCTCTCCAGTCTCGTCCTCCTGACTCCAAACTAATCCCCGTGCAAAGTGTCTGGACATGGTCGACACCACCAGACTAGACAGGGCTAAAGGTCCAGCTACCAGAGCGTGACTGATCCCACCCACCCACCCCCGACTGACTCCCACCCCCCAAATGGCTGAAGCCAGTGACATTCTTACTGGGATGGGGCCAACCATGTATGCCAGTCCCAGCGAGCCCAGGGTTCAGCTCCAGTGAGCCCCACCCAAATCTGCACGCTGGTATCATGCTCCGAAAGGTTTTAATAGGACTAGGACAACGTTTTGTTGGCTTCCACAGGATAATTCGTCTCAGCCAAGTCTTCCAACAGTATTACTACTCTATATTAACATGGGGTTGGAAACGAACACCTGCTCAATTCAGACACTCCGGGAAGAAGCTATTGACCTAACCACTATATGTTGGGTTTATAGCGGTAGATAAAGTACAACTACAACACTTTGTTTTAGTGATGGTATCTCAAAACATGGCCACCTACATTCTACACCATAGAAATAACTCATATTTTTCTATGATCTACTCTGCCACAAACTCAAACGTAGGCTAGGGTTAGTGCGTAGAGAGGGGTCATAGTAAAGTTGGGGTCAGGTTTATAAAAAGGGGCAGATATAAGGCAGATATGGGATCAGGACTACGGTAGGTTCCAAGATAAGGTCAGGGTTAAGGGTTAAGAACAGGGACATTGGTATGGTTCAGGCTGAGGTTAGGGGTTTGAACAAGGTCAAGACAAGACAAATGTTAGGGTTGCGGTGTTGAAAGGGGAGTGCCTGACACAATAATCACACATGGGTCCTTCATGGGGCTTTGCTAAGAAGAAGCACTATGCTTTCGGTTTAAAAAATAACTGTTGTGTTGTGTGCGATAAAAACGATTGATTTGCTGACAGTCCTCGTCAAGGCTAGTCTGTTAGAATAGAATGTTCTTAAACACCCTGAGAGCAATTTGAGTTCCTTATTAGCCTACATAATTAAGTAAAAAGATCAAGAGTATAATTTGGACTTTCCACACTGTGCTGTCTCTTTGAAGACACACAGAGTGAGAGAACGAGAATGAGAGTAGGCGTGGCCTATTATTTGTTTCCACAGTAATGGGTGGATATAGAATAGCCTAACAGCTGTTAAGTACATACAGTAGGCTACTGTACGTCATTCCTGTATTGCCATCGTCCGGCACTAACACACCCAGTACACCCACTACAATATCAAATAAACACCGCCTCTTTCCACATGCAGGGCTACCTCACATGCAGGGCTACCTCACATGCAGGGCTACCTCATGTTTAGGCCTAGGTTCTACTCTGGTAGGCGTATTCATAATACTCAACACTGGCTCACTTTCCTCAATAACTGATGTTGTGGTTTTGCGCATTATAGCGCATTACTAACAGTCTTGAGGCATTTCCTAAATGTTAGCTCTCTATAAAAGCAGCATAATCCTCACACTAAGGATCATTTAAATGCTACCTCACATTCCAGAAAAGATCACAATTTCTCCCACCTTGAACTTCCATTGGTCATTCTGTTACGTTCAAAAGTCACATTGTTTAACTCTCCTGAATAAAAACAATAAGTGGTCCAATTGTCATAGAGTTACATTTCATTGCATGCTAACCTAAATACAAGTGCATGGATGTATTGTGGACTAGAGGCTAGGGTGAAATGGCCTACTCTACTGCTAGATGACGTCAAACTCCTAGTCTAGTAGCCTAATGCATGGATGTATTGTGGACTAGAGGCTAGGGTGAAATGGCCTACTCTACTGCTAGATGACGTCAAACTCCTAGTCTAGTAGCCTAGTGCATGGATGTATTGTGGACTAGAGGCTAGGGTGAAATGGCCTACTCTACTGCTAGATGACGTCAAACTCCTAGTCTAGTAGCCTAGTGCATGGATGTATTGTGGACTAGAGGCTAGGGTGAAATGGCCTACTCTACTGCTAGATGATGTCAAACTCCTAGTCTAGTAGCCTAATTCAGTAGGATACTGCAACATCATGGTAAAGTCAAATACCAATTTAAATAGCAGATTTTATTGCTGTATGTTTATGTAGATAAGCCTACGGTTTCCTCTGGGGTTTCTCTGGTAGAGAGAGAGAGAAACACTGACCTTCTTTTACAAGTCAGGGCACATTTGTCATGTAACCCACTAGATGCCTAAAATGCATCCTGATTCAACAAACGCAGCTCAACCCAAACCTTTCCTGTCGGTCAATGTCTCAAAAATAAAGTAAAAGAACCAGATTTTTGAATCTCCCTATTTACTTCCAAGAAAAACCAGAACAAAAAAGCTTGACTTCCAGGAACAGAAAACCATATGCTTCTGCCAGAAAAATCCCCACTTCGTTCACTCTAAAAACACCTATAAAACTCAAGGCGAAAAATGCACTGCTCTGCAAAGACTGATGTGTTTCAGGGAATAAGATCAGCTTTAATGGCTACAGCAGCGTGAAGCCAGAGCATGTGTCCCAAATGGCATGATTTTCACTACGTAGTGCACTTATTTTGACCAGAGCCCTATGGGCCCTGGTCAAAAGTAGTGCACTACATGGGGGATAGGATGCCATTCGGGACACAAACAGAGTCAACATAGCTGCCGACCAAATGATAAACCTATAGCTAACCTACATATATATTTCTCTCTGCAGAACTTGGACTCATGCTTATATGAGCAATGTTAAAATGTGCTGCTTCACATTGCCAAACTTGTATTTTACCTGTCATTTCCATAAAGATTTTCCTTGTAATCGTATTCTAGGCAGTTCAATTCTTTGAATTGTTTAAAGCTGCAGTATGTCACTTTTTGGGCGACCTGACCGAATTCACATAGAAATGTGAGTTATAGATCTATCATCCTCATTGAAAGCAAGTCTAAGAAGCGGCAGATCTATGTGCACTAGTTCTATGCATCCCTTGCTTGAATTTAGTTTTTGTGTCTTACTTTAGTTTTAATATATTTCACAGCAGTTTAGATGGTACAATGATTATCTACACTATACTTGCTTGTTTTGTCACATAAACTGAAATTAGGCAAACTATTACCATTTTGGTAACACTTTACTTGACACCCAGTGTCAGAACACGTTATGACACGGTCATAACTGACATAACTTGTCATAACCTGTCTTAATATGGTCATAATATGGGGCGGCAGGGTAGCCTAGTGGTTAGAGCGTTGGACTAGTAACTTATAGGTTGCAAGTTCGAATCCCCCAGCTGACAAGGTACAAATCTGTCGTTCTGCCCCTGAACAGGCAGTTGGGACCAGGACTACGGTAGGTTCTGTTCCTAGGCCATCAAAGAAAATAAGAATTTGTTCTTAACTGACTTGCCTTGTTAAATAAAGAAAAAAATAACACTGTCATGACACATATTTACACCTGTTGTGACATATATTGCGTTATTTTATGGCTGGTTATGACACCTACATAAAAGTGTCAAAACCCACATTTATTACAATGAGTTTTTCCCTTTCAAGAAGTTTCCTTTCGTTTGAAAGTTTGTTTCTTAAATCCTTAGTTGTTATAATGAATTCTTTACAGTCATGCTTTCTCATCATATTTTTAATAACACTGTCATGAAGCATTATGGCCATCCTGGGTCAACTGGACTAAGAAAATACATGTTATGACACTGTCATGAAGCATTATGGCCATCCTAGGTCAACTGGACTAAGAAAATACACTTTATGACACTGTCAAGAAGCATTATGGCCATCCTGGGTCACCTGGACTAAGAAGATACACTTTATGACACTGTCAAGAAGCATTATGGCCATCCTGGGTCAACTGGACTAAGAAAATACATGTTATGACACTGTCATGAAGCATTATGGCCATCCTGGGTCAACTGGACTAAGAAAATACATGTTATGACAATGTCATGAAGCATTATGGCCATCCTGGGTCAACTGGACTAAGAAAATACATGTTATGACACTGTCATGAAGCATTATGGCCATCCTGGGTCAACTGGACTAAGAAAATACATGTTATGACACTGTCAAGAAGCATTATGGCCATCCTGGGTCAACTGGACTAAGAAAATACACTTTATGACACTGTCAAGAAGCATTATGGCCATCCTGGGTCAACTGGACTAAGAAAATACATGTTAAGACACTGTCATGAAGCATTATGGCCATCCTGGGTCAACTGGACTAACAAAATACACTTTATGACACTGTCATGAAGCATTATGGCCATCCTGGGTCAACTGGACTAAGAAAATACACTTTATGACACTGTCATGAAGCATTATGGCCATCCTGGGTCAACTGGACTAAGAAAATACACTTTATGACACTGTCATGAAGCATTATGGCCATCCTGGGTCAACTGGACTAAGAAAATACACTTTATGACACTGTCATGAAGCATTATGGCCATCCTGGGTCAACTGGACTAAGAAAATACACTTTATGACACTGTCATGAAGCATTATGGCCATCCTGGGTCAATTGGACTAAGAAAATACACTTTATGACACTGTTATGAAGCATTATGGCCATCCTGGGTCAACTGGACTAAGAAAATACACTTTATGACACTGTCATGAAGCATTATGGCCATCCTGGGTCAACTGGACTAAGAAAATACACTTTATGACACTGTCAAGAAGCATTATGGCCATCCTGGGTCAACTGGACAAAGAAAATACATGTTATGACACTGTCAAGAAGCATTATGGCCATCCTGGGTCAACTGGACTAAGAAAATACACTTTATGACACTGTCATGAAGCATTATGGCCATCCTGGGTCAACTGGACTAAGAAAATACACTTTATGACACTGTCATGAAGCATTATGGCCATCCTGGGTCAACTGGACTAAGAAAATACACTTTATGACACTGTCATGAAGCATTATGGCCATCCTGGGTCAACTGGACTAAGAAAATACACTTTATGACACTGTCATGAAGCATTATGGCCATCCTGGGTCAATTGGACTAAGAAAATACACTTTATGACACTGTCATGAAGCATTATGGCCATCCTGGGTCAACTGGACTAAGAAAATACAATTTATGACACTGTCATGAAGCATTATGGCCATCCTGGGTCAACTGGACTAAGAAAATACACTTTATGACACTGTCAAGAAGCATTATGGCCATCCTGGGTCAACTGGACAAAGAAAATACACTTTATGACACTGTCATGAAGCATTATGGCCATCCTGGGTCAACTGGACTAAGAAAATACACTTTATGACACTGTCATGAAGCATTATGGCCATCCTGGGTCAACTGGACTAAGAAAATACACTTTATGACACTGTCAAGAAGCATTATGGCCATCCTGGGTCAACTGGACAAAGAAAATACATGTTATGACACTGTCAAGAAGCATTATGGCCATCCTAGGTCAACTGGACTAAGAAAATACACTTTATGACACTGTCATGAAGCATTATGGCCATCCTGGGTCAACTGGACTAAGAAAATACACTTTATGACACTGTCATGAAGCATTATGGCCATCCTGGGTCAACTGGACTAAGAAAATACACTTTATGACACTTTCATGAAGCATTATGGCCATCCTGGGTCAACTGGACTAAGAAAATACACTTTATGACACTGTCATGGAGCATTATGGCCATCCTGGGTCAACTGGACTAAGAAAATACACTTTATGACACTGTCATGAAGCATTATCGACCTCTTCATCGACCTCGCCAAGGCTTTCGACTCTGTCAATCACCATATTCTTATCGGCAGACTCAATAGCCTCGGTTTCTCGGATGACTGCCTTGCCTGGTTCACCAATTACTTTGCAGACAGAGTTCAGTGTGTCAAATCGGAGGGCATGCTCCGGTCCTCTGGCAGTCTCTATGGGGGTGCCACAGGGTTCAATTCTCGGGGACTCTTTTCTCTGTATATATCAATGATGTTGCTCTTGCTATTCCCTGATCCACCTCTCAGACGACACCATTCATATATCGGCCCGTCATTGGACACTGTGCTATCTAACCTCCAAACGAGCTTCAATGCCATACAGCACTCCTTCCGTGGCCTCCAACTGCTCTTAAACGCAGTAAAACCAAATGCATGCTTTTCAACCGATCGCTAAGCCTGCACCCGCATGCCCGTCATAGCATCACCACCCTGGATGGTTCCGACTTGAATATGTGGACATCTATAAGTACCTAGGTGTCTGGCTCAGACTGCAAACTCTCCTTCCAGACACATCAAACATCTCCAATCCGAAAATCAAATCAAGAGTCGGCTTTTATTCCTGTCAACAAAGCCTCCTTCACCACCTGGGTCAAGCTTACCCTAGTAAAACTGACTATCCTACCGATCCTCGATTTGGCCGATGTCATCTACAAAATGGCTTCCAACACTCTACTCAGCAAACTGGATGCAGTCTATCATAGTGCCATCCGTTTTGTCACCAAAGCACCTTATACCACCCACCACTGCGACTTGTATGCTCTAGTCGGCTGGCCCTCGACTAACATTATTGACACGCCAGACCCACTGGCTCCAGGTCATCTACAAGTCCATGCTAGGTAAAGCTCCGCCTTATCTCAGTTCACTGGTCACGATGGCAACACCCATCCGTAGCACACGCTCCAGCAGGTGTATCTCACTGATCATCCCTAAAGCCAAACCTCATTTGGACACTGTCATTCCAGTACTCTGCTGCCTGTGACTGGAATGAACTGAAAAAATCGCTGAAGTTGGAGACTTTTATCTCCCTCACCAACTTCAAACATCAGCTATCCGTCAGCAGCTAACCGATCGCTGCAGCTGTACATAGTCTAAGAAAATAGCCCACCCATTTTCACCTACCTCATCCCCATACTGTTTTTATACTGTTTTTTTATGTATTTATTTATTTACTTTTCTGCTCTTTTGCACACCAATATCTCTACCTGTACATGACCATCTGATCTTTTATCACCCCAGTGTTAATCTGCAAAATTGTATTATTCGCCTACCTCCTCATGCCTTTTGCACACATTGTATATAGACTGCCCATTTTTTTTCTACTGTGTTATTGACTTGTTAATTGCTTACTCCATGTGTAACTCTGTGTTGTCTGTTCACACTGCTATGCTTTATCTTGGCCAGGTCGCAGTTGCAAATGAGAACTTGTTCTCAACTAGCCTACCTGGTTAAATAAAGGTGAAATAAAAATAAATAAAAAATTATGGCCATCCTGGGTCAATTGGACTAAGAAAATACACTTTATGACACTGTCATGAAGCATTATGGCCATCCTGGGTCAACTGGACTAAGAAAATACATGTTATGACACTGTCATGAAGCATTATGAACATCATAATAATGCCGTACATGCCCGTATATCAGTCAAAAAGAGGGTGTCTTGTCCTGCTCCTGAAATCTGCTGCTGCATTCATTCCAGTCATCAGCAACACAGCATTGGTGTAGGTGCATGTCTGACATCAATATGTGCACAATAACAATCACTTAATTTTAATTGTCAATTTTAAAAATATATATATATATATATAGCATAAACATAATGTTGACATGTAATTTATGGTGTAATGGAATGTTTTGACGTGTGTGGTAGGTTTTGACACACTGTATGTAGGTGTCATAACCAGCCAAAAAATAACACAATATATGTCACAACAGGTCTAAATATGTGTCATGACAGTGTTATGACCATATTATAACAAGTTATGTCAGCTGTTATGACATGGTTATGACCGTGTCGTTACGTGTTATGATACTGGGTGGGTTAGTAAAGTGGTACCCTTTGTAGCAACCAGGAAATGGTGGAGCAATTTCTGCATAGTGCATCTTTAAATGTCACTTATTTTCTTCAGAGTTTAGGCCTGCACGGAATCCTATTTACATTTTACAGTCAGTATAAACTGAAACAGTAAGCCATCTTGACAAATGGAAACTACTTTAGCAAGTAGGCCAACCTGTTTCCAAGGAATATGCCTAGTCTATTCAGTACACTAAAACATTAAACTAACCACAATACTATTTAACACAGACTCCTGAGCTCAATACTAAGTCCACAGCTGTGTAGCAGCCATAGTCCGATGGTTCATTATTACATATTTACGAACCTCATTGCATTGGCTGTTTTCGAGTGTGGACATATGTTACAATAGTCAGAGCGGCTCTGTGGCTTTGAACTCTAACATGATTAACGGTGTGTAGCACCCTCAAAGTGCCTCATGCACAGGAGATGGTCTGAGTTTAGATTCCTGGAAGGCTGGATTAGGCTGTGATGGACCTATGATCTTGTTTCTACTATCATATTAAGCCCCTCAACCTGTAAAAGCATTTCACCTTTTGAGAGACCAGGTTGGACTGTTTACTAGGACAGCGGTTACAGGCGGACAAGAGCAGAGAGATCACCATGGAGAACGTATGACCAACAGACAGACAGTTTCAAAATTGTTGCACTTGACTTGTTGCAGAGTTGTAAAAACGAGCTAGTATCTAGCAAGGCAGCCTGGCTACAATAATAGTAAGCTATGAAATGTATCCCCTCATTTATAGGATCTTCTCAGGTAACATTATTAACGTTTTTGAGGATGTATTGAAAGTCAAGTGTATTTTGCTTGTGTAACAGGGTTGGTTATGTTTCCACTTGACACTGCAGAAATATGTATTCAATGTTTATGTATTCCCATTGGTTGGTTGAATTTACATATCGATAGGTATTATACCATTGGTTATGCTTTCAGATAGCGGGAGATCACGAACGTAAATTCTTCCCAGTCTGATATTGACAGGCAATTGGTAGGTCACGTCCTGAAATACTTTATTCTATTTTCATATTTACAATGTGTACGAGTTCATTACGTACATGTCTTGATGTATAAATGTGTACGGTGCCTGTTAGATATTGGGGGCATCCTGGGATGTGCTTCTGTATGTATTTGCTGTAAGAGCGAGTTAGCTAGCATGCTCTAATTGTAACGGTATGTTATTTCCATGCTAACAGACAAATCACAACACTACACGCATCAACATACAATTGTCCTGCACATCTAATGTGCTTCCCTGTGTCTATTGTCAGGTACTTATATTTACTGTTTTTTTGTTTTGTTATTATGATGTTTTATTACAAAATACCCCGTCTGATATTGACATGCAAGCGAGGAATCACAAATCTACAGCCATCTAATGTGGTTCCTTGTGTCTATGGTCAGAATAAACACCAATCAACTGGGATCGCTGGCTGGACAGTCCTTCTTTTAAAAAAACTTCCCCGGTGAAAAATGTCTGGCACCGCCAGTGAACCTTCACGTAACTGTCTCACTGGCTTTGTATGTCTGGCACCGCCAGTGAACCTTCACGTAACTGTCTCACTGGCTTTGTATGTCTGGCACCGCCAGTGAACCTTCACGCAACTGTCTCACTGACTTTGTATGTCTGGCACCCCCAGTGAACCTTCACGTAACTGTCTCACTGGCTTTGTATGTCTGGCACCGCCAGTGAACCTTCACGTAACTGTCTCACTGGCTTTGTATGTCTGGCACCGCCAGTGAACCTTCACGTAACTGTCTCACTGGCTTTGTATGTCTGCCGCTGGTGGCAAAACCCAGTCACCCCTCTGGGGATCAATAAAGTTAACTCGACAGACACTGTGACCCAAAGACCTATTAGAAGCAAACCAAAGCGAGAAGGCAATCCATGTGTCCATGAACTGTTAAAGATCATAACCCTACACGGTGGCCTACATCAATTACAGTGGGGTCCCAAATGATTGGCACCCTTGATAAAGATGATCAAATAAAATAATAGAAAATAAATTATTTAAATACTGAGCTACATTGTATGTTCCAAAAAATGGGGACATTTTATTATTTTATACTAATTCAATTGCTCAGAGAAAGAGATTTTGTTGAACAAGTCATCAATTATGGGGGCAAAATTTGACACCCCAAAAGATTCTTACAAATAAAGTAGTCAAACATGTTGTATTTGGTCCCATATTCCTAGCACGCAATGACTACGTCAAGCTGTGATCTTTGACCTTCTGTAACTTTATCACTCATCATTATTCACAATTCATTCAGGATTATCCGTAATCATGGTAGCATCCACATTAATGTAGAAGTGTTTAGAAACATTTTCTATTATTATTTGCAATAAAAGTGCCTCCAAAATGAAACAATACATTATTTACCATTAATTTCTATTGGGCACAAAATGATCTGAAACACAACCAAAATAAACTGCAAATGTATCCAACAACTTTGTAGAGTCACAAGCTTGACGTAGTCATTGCTACTGTATTTAGAATCATCTTTAGGGGTGTCAAAATTATTATTTGTTAACAAAATCTTCTTATTTGAGCAATCGTATTAGTATAAAATAATATAATTTCCCCCTACAATATAGTTTAGTATTTTAATTATTTATTTTTAACAGTCATTTTTGCTCATCTTTATCAAGGGTGTCAATCATTTCAGACCCCACTGTATGTACTGCACTATTATATACTGTACCATCTTTGATGACAGAAGTCTATCGATCCATCACTGACTGACCCAACACGGAAACATGATGCGACCCTCCAGATCTACCAAACAAAGAAAAACCAGACTTCTGTTCATTAGGGCACGCAACGTAAAACGCTTGAAAACTTTTTGCAACAGAAAATGAAACGTTTGTGTCCAGACCCTCAATGTTTCTGACCATTTTCTTCTGTTTGGTGACTAATGAACATGACTCAGAATATACAATTCTCCTTCACTGGCATCCCAGACCATAAGCACAAACTCATAACAGGACTACAAACACCTGACCTTTCACACAGTGTTTAATTGAAAGTAGAGCTGGGACGATAAACCGGAAATGATCCATCACTTCTGCTGATATCGTTCATTTACTGTAAGTAGCCTATACTACTATACTACTAAATGTGAAGTTTGAAATTATATACGTTTCCTAATATGGGTGATTTTTAATGGGACAATATCCATCATACTAGTAGTAGTTTAAAGGATTAAAAAATGTAGAGTTCTATTTAACGTTATTGCATCAATTCATGCAATTTATTGCGATATGGATTTTGGTCCAGCTCTAATTGAAAGTACAAAAACTGAGACAATTCCATCCATATAAAATCCAGTTCAATAGTCCAACCTTGGAGTGCCGTGGCAAACCTCCAGTCAGTTCACCCAGCTCTCTCTCGCTCCCTCTCCAACACCGCCTTGGAGCTGAGCCCAGAATCCCATAACATTTACTAGTTATATAACCCCAGGATAAAGAGGCAGTTTCTGCCCATTATTTACCAATTAAAAAACTGACAGTGTGAATGAGCCCGTCGAGGAAGAGATCAGATGCATAGGATAGCTACTTCTAGGAACTGTTAAGCTAGTTGAGATACTTTGTGTTTAGCGGCATGACTAAACGAGTGTGTCTTATACTGGAAAAGTGGACATAGCCTATTCATATTCTATTCTTTAGCCTTAACCACAATGAAAGCCCAAGGGAGGGTGGGTGGTGGATGACAAGCTAAAATCCCCACAGCACAGGCTTCCTAAATAGCCCTTTAGGGCTGGATGGGTTGAACTCTCCTCTACAGGGCAGGTGACCAGGCTGATTGATAGTCTATTTCCCACTGGACTGGGGTTGAACTGCTGCACGTGGAAACAGACAATGTAAAAACAAAAAGGTTAAAACAATCCGCTTAATCCGTTGATTGAGACCACTGCTGACAGTCTTACGGCGGGTCCAGATTCCCCATGCTGGGCCAGGCACCATGTGAAGGTCTTACGGCGGGTCCAGATTCCCCATGCTGGGCCAGGCACCATGTGAAGGTCTTACGGCGGGTCCAGATTCCCCATGCTGGGCCAGGTACCATGTGAAGGTCTTACGGCGGGTCCAGATTCCCCATGCTGGGCCAGGCACCATGTGAAGGTCAGATTCCCCATGCTGGGCCAGGCACCGGGTCCAGATTCCCCATGCTGGGCCAGGCACCATGTGAAGGTCTTACGGCGGGTCCAGATTCCCCATGCTGGGCCAGGCACCATGTGAAGGTCTTACGGCGGGTCCAGATTCCCCATGCTGGGCCAGGCACCATGTGAAGGTCTTACGGCGGGTCCAGATTCCCCATGCTGGGCCAGGCACCATGTGAAGGTCTTACGGCGGGTCCAGATTCCCCATGCTGGGCCAGGCACCATGTGAAGGTCTTACGCCAGGCACCATGTGAAGGGGTCCAGATTCCCCATGCTGGGCCAGGCACCATGTGAAGGTCTTACGGCGGGTCCAGATTCCCCATGCTGGGCCAGGCACCATGTGAAGGTCTTACGGCGGGTCCAGATTCCCATGCTGGGCCAGGCACCATGTGAAGGTCTTACGGCGGGTCCAGATTCCCCATGCTGGGCCAGGCACCATGTGAAGGTCTTACGGCGGGTCCAGATTCCCCATGCTGGGCCAGGCACCATGTGAAGGTCTTACGGCGGGTCCAGATTCCCCATGCTGGGCCAGGCACCATGTGAAGGTCTTACGGCGGGTCCAGATTCCCCATGCTGGGCCAGGCACCATGTGAAGGTCTGGGCCAGGCACCATGTGAAGGTCTTACGGCGGGGGTCCAGATCCCCATGCTGGGCCAGGCACCATGTGAAGGTCTTACGGCGGGTCCAGGTCCAGATTCCCCATGCTGGGCCAGGCACCATGTGAAGGTCTTACGGCGGGTCCAGATTCCCCATGCTGGGCCAGGCACCATGTGAAGGTCTTACGGCGGGTCCAGATTCCCCATGCTGGGCCAGGCACCATGTGAAGGTCTTACAGGCGGGTCCAGATTCCCCATGCTGGGCCAGGCACCATGTGAAGGTCTTACGGCGGGTCCAGATTCCCCATGCTGGGCCAGGCACCATGTGAAGGTCTTACGGCGGGTCCAGATTCCCCATGCTGGGCCAGGCACCATGTGAAGGTCTTACGGCGGGTCCAGATTCCCCATGCTGGGCCAGGCACCATGTGAAGGTCTTACGGCGGGTCCAGATTCCCCATGCTGGGCCAGGCAACATGTGAAGGTCTTACGGCGGGTCCAGATTCCCCATGCTGGGCCAGGCAACATGTGAAGGTCTTACGGGGTCCAGGGTCCAGATTCCCCATGCTGGGCCAGGCACCATGTGAAGGTCTTACAGATTCCCCATGCTGGGGGTCCAGATTCCCCATGCTGGGCCAGGCAACATGTGAAGGTCTTACGGCGGGTCCAGATTCCCCATGCTGGGCCAGGCAACATGTGAAGGTCTTACGGCGGGTCCAGATTCCCCATGCTGGGCCAGGCAACATGTGAAGGTCTTACGGCGGGTCCAGATTCCCCATGCTGGGCCAGGCAACATGTGAATCACCATCAATGTATTCAGCCCAAAGGAATGTGCGTCCATGCCACTGCCATTCATTGGCTCTTCTGTTTTCATTCATGCTCTGCCACTAAATCTATTGGCCATGACAGGTACATTCACAGCAAGGTTTTTTTGTTACGGCCCAGCTGAGAGAGTGGGGCTCTGGTTTTTACTTCTCTCTCCCGCCTTCCCTCGGCTCTGGCTCTGGGGTGAGGGAGGGCTTATAGCAGGGGAACTGTTCAAACAGTCTTTTCCTAACCACTCCATGTATAGTTTTATATACAGGTCCATATGTTAGATGCATATAGAGCATTTTATTATTCTTATTTTTACGTTTATGACTTGTGTAAATAAGAGTTACAAATCCCAAATGGTGCTGCTTCAGCAAACACTATAATATTACCACAGCTAATAAAGAGCTTATAAAATATGGCAGACCTGGGTTCAAATAGTATTTAAAATCATTTTAACACTTTAGTTGTGCTTGCTTGAACTTGCCTTGTGAAAAAGTACCAATGGAATACTCACAAAAGTGAAAACCCCGCCCAACTGGCCCTGCAGCCAGGCTCAAGTAAACGCTCAAAGTTACTGAAAGAAAACAAATCATTTTTGAAGCTAGGTCTTATAGATGGTGTGGTTAAACTATGGTCTAAGCCAAAGGTTTTAACAGAAAACATCACAGTAGTAAATGAGAGCAATTGTAACATTCGTAATTGCTATTCCAAATGAATTGATATCTCTGGCACATGAAAACATTTGAAATCTACACATGAACACTCAAGAACAAAGACAAAGAGGTCAATGTACTGAAATACAGATGGTACACAACGTCTAGTAAAAGACATGCATTATTTACCTGATAATTTGGATGGTGTAGAAAATAATCTGGACATCCGGCCACAGCCATGCTATGGAGCTATTTCTCAATCTCTGTTCTCCGGGTTTTCCCATTCACTTTTGATAGATGGTGCAAGAACCTGTAAAAGAAAACAGGAGAGATTAATGAAACTACACATGCAAAAATGTAGCTAAAGCAGCCACAGTAAAAAAGTTTTTGATGATCTTTTACAATTATTTTTACTGCATCAAGGATAGCATACACATACGTTTTGGGTTAACATCCTTCTTCAAGTGTGTAGCTTCATGACTGACGTTAATTCAACTAAAATGCTTCAGAACAGTGGACACTAATATAGCACAGAGCACATCTTAACCCACATAAACTCAGCAAAAAAAGAAACGTCCTCTCACTGTCGACTGCGTTTATTTTCAACAAACTTAACATGTGTAAATATTTGTATGAACATAACAAGATTTAACAACTGAGACATAAACTGAACAAGTTCCACAGACATGTGACTAACAGAAATGGAATAATGTGTCCCTGAACAAAGGAGGGGGGTAAAAATCAAAAGTAACAGTCAGTATCTGGTGTGTCCACCAGCTACCAGCTGCATTAAGTACTGCATCTCCTCTTCATGGACTGCATCGGATTTGCCCGTTCTTGCTGTGAGATGTTACCCCACTCTTCCACCAAGGAACCTTACCTGCAAGTTCCCGGACATTTTGGGGGGGAATGTCCCTAGCCCTCACCCTCCGATCCAACAGGTCCCAGACGCTGGCCATGGCAGAACACTGATATTCCTGTCTTGCAGGAAATCATGCACAGAACGAGCAGTATGGCTGGTGGCATTGTCATGCTGGAGGGTCATGTCAGGATGAGCCTGCAGGAAGGGTACCACATGAGGGAGGAGGATGTCTTCCCTGTAACGCACAGTGTTGAGATTGCCTGCAATGACAACAAGCTCAGTCCGATGATGCTGTGATACACCGCCCCAGACCATGACGGACCCTCCACCTCCAAATCGATCCCGCTCCAGAGCACAGGCCTCGGTGTAACGCTCATTCCCTTGACGATAACGTGAATCCGACCATCACCGCTGGTGAGACAAAACCATGACTCGTCAGTGGAGATCACTTTTTGCCAGTCCTGTCTGGTCCAGCGACGGTGAGTTTGTGCCCATGGGCGACGTTGTTGCCGGTGATGTCTGGTGAGGACCTGCCTTACAACAAGGCCTACAAGCCCTCAGTCCAGCCTCTCTCAGCCTATAATGGACAGACAGTCTGAGCACTGATGGAGGGATTGTGCGTTCCTGGATGAACTCGGGCAGTTGTTGTTGCCATCCTGTACCTGTCCTGCAGGTGTGATGTTCGGATGTACCGAGCCTGTGCAGGTGTTCTTACATGTGGTCTGCCACTGCGAGGACGATCAGCTGTCCGTCCTGTCTCCCTGTAGTGCTGCCTTAGGCGTCTCACAGTACAGACATTGCAAGTTATTCCCCTGGCCACATCTGCAGTCCTCATGCCTCCTTGCAGCACATGCCTCCTAAGGCATGTTCACGCAGATGAGCAGGGACCCTGGGCATCTGTCTTTTGGTGTTTTTCAGAGTCAGTAGAAAGGCCTCTTTAGTGTCCTAAGTTAATTGCCTATCGTCTGTAAGCTGTTAGTGTCTTAACAACCGTTCCACAGGTGCATGTTCATTATTTGTTTGTGGTTCATTGAACAAGCATGGGAAACAGTGTTTAAACCCTTTACAATGAAGATCTGTGAAGTTATTTGGATTTTTCCGAATTATCTTTGAAAGACAGGGTCCTGAAAAAGGGACATTTCTTTTTTTGCTGAGTGTAGTTCTACAGGTCAGTAAACACTAGCCTAAATAGTGAACAGCTGCTAGCAGCAAACAGCACAGGTCTTAGTTAAAGGCTATGGTATGATTGTTCAAAAGTTCTAAGTTGAAACTACTGTACTCATGTGGTGTGTGGAAATTAAACCTACAGTGAACATCCTCACTTAAAAAAGCTTTTATGTTGCTTTTCTAAATCATTCTCAAGAGGTTTATAGACTACCTTTATCACCCGGCCTGGTTGGTGGTGTTGATCATTAGAACCCAGATGAAAACAGATACAAAAGGTGGTGCAGATCAGATTATGAAGTATTTTGTTGCAACCACTGTCTGAGAATCCTGGTCAGTCAGACAAGATCACATTTTAAAACTTATGAGAAACAGAAACAGCAACTGGCACAATGATGCTGTTATTCCAAGCACTACAACCAATACTTTGCTGGTGCTTCCTGTGAGTGTTGACATGTAGCTAAAGCCTCATCCAATCCCTGGGTCAAGACAGGAGAAAGTTCAACAACAAGTTGGACCTTTGGTATATTTGAACATCTTAAAGGCAGTATCCTATTAACCTATTGAAAGCCTACATGTACAAATACAAACACTTGTAAATATTTCCCCTGAAATACAGGCCATTTACATGACACAGTCATCTGCAGGCTTAGGCCTAGCACAGTTTCTCACTGAATGGAGCTGAATGCCCTTTAGGAGGTCCCCCCCCCAACTCAAACCACAATTACCTTACAAAACGTTTTCATACATGTACAGTTAGACCAGAACCATAGATTTTACGAGTTTGGACATATACACTGGGAGGACAAAACTTTAGGAACACCTTCCTAATATTGAGTTGCACCCCCTTTTGCCCTAAGAACAGCCTCAATTCGTCGGGGTATGGACTACAACGTGTTGAAAGCGTTCCACAGGGATGCTGGCCCATGTTGACTCCAATGGTCCCCACAGTTGTGGCAAGTTGGACGGATGTCCTTTGGGTGGTGGGCCATTCTTGATACACACAGGAAACTGTTAAGCGTGGAAAAACGCAGCAGAATTGCAGTCAAAGGCACTTAAATCTGTTACATGTTACATGTATGTCTCAATTGAAGCAAGGCTTAAAAATCCTTCTTTAACCTGTCTAACATTTATATTTTCCATTGGGGCTATATATTTGGGTGAGTTTTTTCTCTCTCGCCTAAATAGCCTCGTTTCACTGCCAAAAATAAAATTAAACCATCTAGTGTTCAGCGAAATAACAACACAATGCCAAATACAGGTAGCCTAGTCAAATAATTAACATCCAATAACATTAACCGTTACTCTCTTGCAGGAAACCTTCACTCTTGCGCAGACATTTAGAAACGAAACATGACAATTTGAACAAGAAGCCACAGGAGTTTTTTGAGCGAGAATAAAGACGACTTTCGAGTAGTAAGTCATGAATAAAAGCAACAGATACCATTAATAAGAAGGGGCTAGAAGCGTCTTATATGGTGAGTTACCGAATGGCTAGGACAGGCAAGCACCCATACTATTGTGGAGGACTTAATTCTTCCTGCTACCGCGGATATGGCTGGGACAATGCTGGGGGAAAAGGCCAGAAAAACTATACAGACAATGCCTTCATCAAACAACACTGTTTCAAGCATCAGTGACATGGCAGGAGATGTTTTGAAACAATTACTGCTTCGCACACAAGCCAGTGAATTATATGCGTTACAGCTGGAGTCAACAGACGTCGCTGGCCTGGCACAGTTACTGGTATATGTCCTTTACGTTTATGGGGGGTCAATTAAAGAAGAAATCCTCTTCTGCAAACCACTGGAAACCAGGACATGAGAGGATATTTTGTGACATCAAATGGACTTTGCTGGTCAAGATGTGTTGGTATCAGTACTGATGGCACAAAAGCCATGACAGGGCGACATAGTGGAGTGGTAACACGCGTTCAAGCAGTTGCTCCCAACGCCACTTGGGTACACTGCAGCATCCACTGAGAGTCTCTTGCTGCCAAGGGAATGCCTGACAACTTGAAAGAAGATTTGGACACGAGTGAAAATGGTTAACTTTGTTAAAGCAAGGCCCCTGAACTATTGTGTATTTTCTGCATTATGCAGTGATATGGGCAGCAATCATGTAATGCTTTTACAACATACAGAAGTGCGCTGGTTATCAAGGGGCAGAGTATTGACGCGTTTTTTAAAATTGAGAGACGAGCTTAACGTTTTCTTTACTGGCCATCAATTTCCCTTGTCTGACCTCTTGCATGATGATGAGTTTCTCACACGACTGGCCTATCTGGGTGATGTTTTTTCTCGCCTGAATGATCTGAATCTACAATTACAGGGACTCTCCGCAACTACAGTTGAAGTCAGAAGTTTCCATACACTTAGGTTGGAGTCATTAAAACTCGTTAACAACCACTCCACAAATTTCTTGTTAACAAACTATAGTTTTGGCAAGTCAGTTAGGATATCTACTTTGTGCAGAAGTACATTTTCCAACAATTGTTTACAGACAGATTATTTCACTTATAATTACGTATATCACAATTCCAGTGGGTCAGAAGTTTACATAAACTAAGTTGACTGTGCCTTTAAACAACTTGGAAAATTCCATAAAATGTCTTGGCTTTAGAAGCTATTGATAGGCTAATTTACATCATTTGAATCAATTGGAGGTGTACCTGTGGATGTCTTTCAAGGCCTACCTTCAAACTCAGTGCCTCGTTGCTTGACATCATGGGAAAATCGAAAGAAATCAGCCAAGACCTCAGAAAACAAAAATTGTAGACCTCCACAAGTCTGGTTCATCCTTGCGAGCAATTTCCAAACGCCTGAAGGTACCACGTTCATCTGTACAAACAATAGTATGTAAGTATAAACACCATGGGACCACGCAGCCGTCATACCGTTCAGGAAGGAGATGCGTTCTGTCTCTTAGAGATTAATGTAATTTGGTGCGAAAAGTGCAAATCGATCCCAGAACAACAGCAAAGGACCTTGTGAATATGCTGGAAGAAACAGGTACAAAAGTATCTATATCCACAGTAAAAATGTGCCCTATATCGAAATAACCTGAAAGGCCGCTCAGCAAGGAAAAAGCCACTGCTCCATAACCGCCATAAAAAAAGCCAGACTACGGTTTGCAACTGCACATGGGGACAAAGATCATACTTTCTGGAGAAATGTCCTCTGGTCTGATGAAACAAAAATAGAACTGTTTGGCCATAATGACCATTGTCATGTTTGGAGGAAAAAGAGGGAGGCTTGCAAGCCGAAGAAAACCATCCCAACCGTGAAGCACTGGGGTGGCAGCATCATGTTGTGGGGGTGCTTTGCTGCAGGAGGGACTGGTGCACTTCACAAAATAGATGGCATCATGAGGAAAGAAAATTATGTGGATGTATTGAAGCAATATCTCAAGACATCAGTCAGGAAGTTAAATCTTGGTTGCAAATAGGTCTTCCAAATGGACAATGACCCCAAGCATTATTCCAACGTTGTGGCAAAATGGCTTAAGGACAACAAAGTCAAGGTATTGGAGTGCCAATCTCAAAGCCCTAACCTCAATCCTTTAGAAAATTTGTTGGCAAAACTTAAAAACTGTGTGCGAGCAAGGAAGCCTACAAAACTGAGTCAGTTATACCAGCTCTGTCAGGAGGAATGGGCCAAAATTCACCCAACTTATTGTGGGAAGCTTGTGGAAGGCTACCCGAAACATTTGACCCAAGTTAAACAATTTAAAGGCAATACTACCAAATACTAATTGAGTGTATGTAAACTTCTTACCCACTGGGAATGTGATGAAAGCTGAAATAAATCATTTCTCTATACTATTATTCTGACATTTCACATTCTTAAAATAAAGTGGTGATCCTAACTGACCTAAAACAGGGACTTTTTTCAAGGATTAAATGCCTGGAATTGTGAAAAACGGAGTTTAAATATATTTGGCTAAGGTGTATGTACTTCCGACTTCAACTGTATATTCAATGTGCGGCTGAAAATTGAGGCTATGATTAAGAAGTTGGAGCTCTACTCTGTCTGCATTAACAAGGACAACACACAGGTCTTTCCATCCCTGTATGATTTTTTGTGTGCAAATGAACTCAAGGTTACAGACCATGTCAAATGTGGTATAGTGAAGCACCTGAGTGAGCTGGGTACTTTCCCAAAAAGTACTTTCCCGAAACGGACGACACAAACAACTGGATCCGTTATCCCTTTCATGCCCTGCCTCCAGTCCACTTACCAGTATCTGAACAAGAGAGCCTTATCAAAATTGCATCAAGCGGTTCTGTGAAAATGTTATTTAATCAGAAGCCACTGCCAGATTTCTGCAAAGGGCTGCGCTCAGAGTTTCTTCATATTGCAAATCAAGCTGTTAAGACACTGATGCCCTTTGCAACCACGTACCTATGTGAGAGTGGATTCTCGGCCCTCACAAGCATGAAAACTAAATACAGGCACAGACTGTGTGTGGAAAATGATTTAAGACTGAGACTCTCTCCAATACAACCCAACATTGCAGAGTTCTGTGCATCCTTTCAAGCAAACCCTTCTGATTAACCTGTGGTGAGTTATTCACATTTTTTATGAATAAATATGGTTTCATATGTAAGATGGCTAAATAAAGAGCAAAATGATTGATTATTATTAGTGATGCACAGATATTACATTTTTGGTCGATACCGATATCTGATATTTAACATTTTAGCGGACTTCTAAGCATTCTAGTATAGTTAAATAGTTAAGACACACACATGGACGCAGCGGTCTATGGCACTGCATCTCAGTGCAAGAGGAGTGACTAGAGTCCCTGGTTCAAATCCAGGCTGTACCACATCCGGCCGTGATTGGGAGTCCCATAGGACGGCGCACAATTGGCCCAGGGTCGTCAGGATTTGGCCGGGGTAGGCCGTCAATGTAAATAAAAATGTGATCTTAACTGACTTGTTAAATAAAAGGTCACACACACACACACACACACACACACACACACACACACACACACAAACAAACACCAAAAAGTAATTTTGTTTGCATTTACGTACAGTGGGGAGAACAAATATTTGATACACTGCCGATTTTGCAGGTTTTCCTACTTACAAGAGGTTTGTAATTTTTATCATAGGTACACTTCAACTGTGAGAGACGGAATCTAAAACAAAAATCCAGAAAATAACATTGTATGATTTTTAAGTCATTCATTTGCATTTTATTGCATGACATAAGTATTTGATACATCAGAAAAGCAGAACTTAATATTTGGAACAGAAACCTTTGTTTGCAATTACAGAGAACATATGTTTCCTGTAGTTCTTGACCAGGTTTGCACACACTGCAGCAGGGATTTTGGCCCGCTCCTCCATACAGACCGTCTACAGATCCTTCAGGTTTCGGGGCTGCCGCTGGGCAATACGGACTTTCAGTTCCCTCCAAAGATTTTCTATTGGGTTCAGGTCTGGAAACTGGCTAGGCCACTCCAGGACCTTGAGATGCTTCTTACGGACCCACTCCTTAGTTGCCCTGGCTGTGTGTTTCGAGTCGTTGTCATGACGGCGTAGTGTGTTACTAATGGTTTTCTTTGAGACTGTGGTCCCAGCTCTCTTCAGGTCATTGACCAGTTCCTGCTGTGTAGTTCTGGGCTGATCCCTCACCTTCCTCATGATCATTGATGCCCCACGAGGTGAGATCTTGCATGGAGCCCCAGACCGAGGGTGATTGACCGTCATCTTGAACTAATTCCATTTTCTAATAATTGCGCCAACAGCTGTTGCCTTCTCACCAAGCTGCTTGCCTATTGTCCTGTAGCCCACCCAGCCTTGTGCAGGTCTACAATTTTATCCCTGATGTCCTTACACAGCTCGCTGGTCTTGGCCATTGTGGAGAGGTTGGAGTCTGTTTGATTGAGTGTGTGGGCAGGTGTATTTTATACAGGTAACGAGTTCAAACAGGTGCAGTTAATACAGGTAATGAGTGGAGAACAGGAGGGATTCTTAAAGAAAAACTAACAGGTCTGTGAGAGCTGGAATTCTTACTGGTTGGTAGGTGATCAAATACTATTTATTTTCATGAACTGAAGTTCAATTTCAATAGGTGAACAACAAGTGGCAACCTAGCTAATACAAGGATTCCTAAATCATTGCTAAGAATAATGAAAATCACTGCAGTTTCTACTGGTCATTGTTTTCAGGCTGATTGTATTGGTGCTAGCTAGATACCAAGCCAAAGCTTGCTACCCCAGAAGTTGCCGTCAAACAAATGACGCTTTATTACCAACGCAGTAATGTAAACACATCTTTTTTTCTACAGCTTTGACAGTGCTACTGTATCTTTTTTGACACGCAAAGACCCAAACGGCGTTCCATAGTATGTATTTCGTGACGCTAATAGAGTGACGCATTTACTGTGTAACTCCGGCAGGGCAACATCTGACAAATATACAACCACTACATGGTAGTGTGTACCGGTGCTCGACCAGTCGACGAAAGCCAACATCACCCACGACGGAGAACGGTTGATTGTCAAGGGCAATGAATTCGATTATCTTGGCTTTAATGGATCTCGCCTTTGAGTTGTCTCGCTGAAATTTGCAGCTGGAGGTTGAATGTTTGAAGGGGTACGGGACTATAAAAAGTTTGGGAACCACTGATCTATACTGATTGAAGTGGATTTAACAAGTGACATCAATAAGGGATCATAGCGTTCACCTGGTCAGTTTGACATGGAAAGAGCAGGTGTTCCTAATGTTTTGTACACTCAATGTAGATGGCTCTGAGTGAGACCCTTTTGATGATATTTCAGAAATACTTCTATCGGGCTATTAATCGGTGTTTGGAGTTGCAGTAAGCCTAGACTGTCCCATGCCATGTAGTAATGGACTATTTTCAGGAATTCACAGGATTTTCAGGCTGCTTGGTACTGTTACAGTGCTATTTCCCGTCCTGATTACATAAGAAAGTAAAAGCTGGCTGCAAGTTTCACAGCCAGCAGCAGCACCACTCCTACTCTTT
The DNA here is from genome assembly GCF_034236695.1 of Oncorhynchus nerka. NCBI lineage: Eukaryota > Metazoa > Chordata > Actinopteri > Salmoniformes > Salmonidae > Oncorhynchus > Oncorhynchus nerka. The sequence goes on along the minus strand of NC_088398.1, from coordinate 16,530,672 downwards.
CCTGCTCCACAACAAAATTAGAGGAAGCCCCCTGAAGGATGTCATGGTGGCCATAGATCATGTGGACCATCGTCAGAGACGAGAGAGAGAGACCTCAATTTGTTAGTAGGTATCTGCTGTTAATTTATCAGCAGGGGAAATACAGTAGCACAGCATTTTCATACAGTACTAGTTCTGCCTTCCCCTCTCATCGGATAGAGAACTAGAGCCAGGCAGGCCCAGGCCTTGATGCTGACTGGAACTAACTGAACAGTTTGTGTTCCTTGAAAAAGATGTCTGTTCCACTGGGTCGCGGAGGCCCCTGCCACTAGTTTCAACAGAAAAGTAATGGGCAGATTCCATGAGCTTTTTTCCTCATGCTGCCTCTCTCTGAGATTGACAAACGAACGTAGCAAAATCTTCTCCTCGGGTTCTGACTTACATAGAAAACCTGAGAGAAACAGGCTTAGTAGGGTGAGGTAGCAGAGATTTATTGGACATACATCATCGCCATAGTCAAAGCAAACTTCCACTAGGCAAACATTTAAATTCAAATCTTGTTGTATCCCAAACAATGAATTTATAGCTTACAACAGTTCCTCCAAGTTCCTCAGAATTAAATAACTGTGTAATTTCAGCATTACAGTCCGCCAAAGCTGATAACAAAATATGAATTATCCACAAAATACAAAAAGCTGATTGGACATAAATTACATTAAAAGTTCTGAGCAACTGTCTTAGTTTCCAATTTGTTGAGAAAGCACAGCATGAACAAAGTTTTTAACATGCAAATAATGATCCGCTCATGAGTTTATCTACAATAAAGAGCTTGGCACTTGGATCAATAGAACCACTGAATGGGCTCACTTGTAATTAGTGTGTGGGTGTGTGTCCTCTGTGTGTGTGCTCTGTGTGTACGCACCGCACTTTGAACTGCTATGTGTGTCTCGGTCCCGGTCTGTGTGTGTAGCCCCACGGATTTATAATCCATAATGTACTGTACGACTGATCTTGAGAACAGAAGAAACATTGATCTCTTGCCCTTCGCCTATGACACTTAACAGTAAAGCCCTCATCATAAAGCTGGTCTGAGAGGAGAGGCACACTATGTGTGATAAACACTATTTGCTGTGAGATATGGCTGGAAGGGCTTTCCTCCATTAATAAAATCAGAACATTCTAGTGTGCTCTTATGACAAGTGCCTTGTGGGTTACTTGCCATAATTGGACAAATTGACAAAAAACATATACCTATGTTTAATCATTCCTTTTCAGAATCAAAGTCATTCTGTGTGTGTGTGTGATTTCACTCATTCCACTTGAACAGAAAAGTGAAATATGATTAACTGTGACCTTAACGGAGCAATTAGCCCCAAAGCATAGATCAACTAGAAAGGCTGGGGACTTTAGAGCACCGTGTGCCACTGGTACTGTACGCGTCTGTACTAATTAGAGAGATTGTTGCTCAAGCTTGCGTGAACGAAGAATGTAACTTCAAACCGAGCCTTAACAATGGACATCTTCATCACAGCTAGGCTTAATTATTACAGCCGTGTGAGAGCGGAGAGAGAGAGAGCATGCTAACTTTTAGCCTTACCTATTAAAGTAAGGGGTTCTCCTTCTCCAATGGGCTCTTATTCAACAAGACACATTTCCTCTGTCTGCTTGTGGGATTTCAAGTCAACATTTCTCCATGCCAGGGTGGGAGGGAGGGGTGCAGTCAGAGGTTTGAGGTCTATTCCTCGGGCTATGCTCATGTTTCTCTTGCAGTTAACTTGTTCTGTTGTCTTTGCCTGTCTAGTCACACAGAGCTAGAGAACAACAGTAGGTCTATACTGTACGTGACGGTACAACTATGTTGTGACAATGTCATCTCAACATGCGGTGGAAAAGGGGCACCTATCAACAACATAACTACTCGACTGTACTTGGTCCTTGATGTTATGATGAGAGCTGACTGCATGCATTTCATTGGGATTCATTCTTCATGTGCTATATTGGAACTAGAGGTCAATCGATTAATCGGAATGGCCGATTAATTAGGGCCGATTTCGTTTTCGTAACAATCGGTAATCGTCATTTTTGGACGCCGATTATGGCCGATTACATTGGACTCCACGAGGAGACTGCGTGGCAGGCTGACTACCTGTTACGTGAGCGCAGCAAGGAGCCACGGTAAGTTGCTAGCTAGCATTAAACGTATCTTGTAAAAAACAATCAATCTTGACATAATCACTAGTTAACTACACATGGTTTTGATATTACTAGTTTATCCAGCTTGTCCTGCGTTGCATATAATCGATGTGGTGCCTGTTAATTTATTATCGAATCACAGCCTACTTCGCCAAACGGATGATGCATTCGCGAAAAAAGCACTGTTGTTGCACCAATGCGTACCTAACCATAAACATCCATGCCTTTCTTAAAATCAATACACAAGTAAATATTTTTAAACCTGCATATTTAGTTAATATTGCCTGCTAACATTTCTTTTAACTAGGAAAAGTGTGTCACTTCTCTTGCGTTCTGTGCAAGCAGAGTCAGGGTATATGCAGCCGTTTGGGCCGCCTGGCTCGTTGCGAACTGTGTGAAGACCATTTCTTCCTAACAAAGACCGTAATTAATTTGGCAGAATTGTACATAATTATGACATAACATTGAAGGTTCTGCAATGTAAAAGCAATATTTACACTTTGGGATGCCACCCGTTAGATAAAATACGGAATACGGTTCCGTATTTCACTGAAAGAATAAATGCTTTGTTTTCAAAATGATAGTTTCCAGATTTGACCATATTAATGACCTAAGGCTCGTATTTCTGTGTGTTATTATATTATAATTAAGTCTATGATTTGATATTTGATAGAGCAGTCTGACTGAGCGGTGGTAGGCAGCAGCAGACTCGTAAGCATTCATTCAAAAAGCACTTTCCTGCATTTGCCAGCAGCTCTTCGCTGTGCTTCAAGCATTGCGCTGTTCAAGCCTATCAACTCCCGAGATTAGACTGGCAATACTATAGTGCCTATAAGAACATCCAATAGTCAAAGGTCCTATAATAACTACAACCTAAAACTTCTCACCTGGGAATATTGAAGACTCATGTTAAAAGGAACCACCAGCTTTCATATGTTCTGAGCAAGGAACTTAAACGTTAGCTTTTTTACATGGCACATATTGCACTTTTACTTTCTTCTCCAACACTTTGTTTTTGCATTATTTAAACCAAATTGAACATGTTTCATTATTTATTTTTTATTGATGTATTATATTAAGTTAAAATAAAAGTGTACATTCAGTATTGTTGTAATTGTCATTATTACAAATATATATATATATATATATATATATATATATATATATATATATATAATATAAAATTGGCCGATTTAAATCGGTAATCGGTCGACCTCTAATTGGAACTATGCAGTAGTCCTACTGTGGCAGGCTCTGGGATGGCTTGCTTTGCTTGGTCATTACGGTACAGTAACAAGTTCATGTGTGCTGATTCTTTACGTTCTAGATTTCAACCACACATTGACAGTCATACGGTGTTGGGATGGCTTGCTTTGCCTGGTACAATACAGTAAGAACTTCATGTGTGCTTACACTGTGAGGGGAAAGCTTTAATATCCTGCAGTGATTCGCACCAGAACAGAGGCAAAGCCCAGGCTTGGGATCACCATGAACGCTGGCTATTTAAAGTAAAGCCTAATTGAAACTGAACCAACATTTCCCTGAAGAGAAGAGATCTCCTCTTTTGCATGTCGCTGCTGGTTTTAAGGCCCAGGCTGGGACCAGAGATGGGCGTTAAGGAGACTTTAGCTACCACACTAACTGATTGGTCAGTCAGTGGCTGTGATTCCATGCATGATGGAATCTCTCTTGGTTAACAGGCGTCTTAATCGAGCACAGATTTACAAACAGTGTCGTCAACATCATTGCTTCCATTAACACGGACTGAATGAAGGAATGGAACACCAAATCATTTCATTAAGACCTACACTGGTATCAAATAGCCTATAGGCCTCAAACATCGAGGTAAAAAATATGTACAAAGGCCTCCATCAACTACAAACACCCTAATGATATGCATAACATAAGGCTAAACTTAACATAGGGTAAACAGAACAGTTTAAAATAGATACTTGAGCAAATTGAATGTCAAATATATATATGGTCCTAAACAAGTACCTAAACTTCATGGAAGTAGAAAACTGCTAACACATTCTCTTGAATAGGCCCACGTTCCATTATATACAGTGTGGGTGGGAAACACTAAACTTTTAACCTCATCTTTCTGGGCCAAATAATTGAAGTAAAGCAGAAATCTATAAACTTCTTATGGCTCAGGCTGCCAAATATTTCCTTGTAAATGGAGTTGGTGGGTTGGGTTCTCTGGGACCTGCCTGTGTTCCCTCCTCTCCTCACACTGCCCAACTGCATAGCATTCACAGGGCTATACATTCCCCTCCCTTCCAAATTGGGGCACACTTCAAAATAGTAGGGCTATTTATAGTTCTGGCCATCCAGAATCATAACAGCAACCTGTGCAGCAGACTCGTACACAAGTCAGTCTAGTCATTACTACCCAGTACGTTTACAGCACTATGCATACTGCCTGAGATCTGTGAGGTAGGCCTGTGGACGTTGGAGAAAACTTTGAAATGGGCATTTAGGCCTAGATGTGTAAACTTGAAATAGAAAAAACAAACACCTCACAGGTGTCTCTTACAGTCATGTCTTCTTTTTTTAAAGAAACATTGATATGAAATAACCTAACTCTGTACTTCTGTCTTGACAAACAGCTCAAGCACAACCACTGATAGGGCTTGGTTCTCAAATGCAAAGAATAATGGTGTCCTCAAGGTCCATCAAAGGATAAAGGATTAATACTACTACGCATTGAAAGCCACATGTTGGGTGGTAACCCTCAAGAGTGTGACAATCTTCTAGTGGTATTGTTTCTCCAAAGAAAACAAAAAGCTTCACTGTATGTTGAACAAATAGTAAACTACGCGACCCTGCATTCTGGCCACCTTAAAGCCACAATCTGTGTTTCAGCCCATTGATTGAACAGCAGGACATATCCCAGATTGTGCCGTAAGGAGCATAAGTAGGCCAGCTTCCACCTGAGCAGGTGAAACCCGGTCTTGCAGGCTGTTACGTTGCCTGCCTGCCTTACTGTCTGCATACCAACCTACTACACTGCCTGCCACACTGCCAGCCTGCTACACTGCCTACCTGCCACACCGCCTGCCTGCTTGCAGATCATCCCCTCCATACCACACCACATGATCGCTGGATGAAGCTCACTGCAGTCCTCTGGAATGCTGGGAGCAAATTCTTTCCACATAGGCTATTGGATAAAAAAAGAGCAATGCCCTGAATGGTATGCACTGATTTGTAGGCCAAAGAGTGGTGATGAAAGAAGGCCCTCGGGCAGTGTGCGGGCCGGGGCATTGGAATGTGCAGCTCTGGCCTGTTCAGCTGTGGAGCTGAGCTGCTTGGGCTATGAGGGAAACGGGAGATGGAGCTGGGCTGGAAGAGAGCTGGGGCTGGGGAACTGAGCTGCCTGGGAGGGGAGCTGGGCTGAAGCTACAGGGAATCTGGGGCTTGATGGGTTGGGCTGGGGCTGGGACTAGGCTGGAGATGCTGGATCTGGGGAGGGGAGCTGGGACTGCGGCCGGAGCCCCTCAGGGGTGTGTACTTAGTCCCCTTCCCATACTCCCTGTTCACCCAAGACTGCGTGGCCAAACACGACTCCAACACCATCATTAAGTTTGCTGACGACTCAACAGTGGTCACCGACAACGATGAAACAGCCTATAGGGAGGAGGTCAGAGACCTGGCAGGGTGGTGCCAGGACAACAACCTCTCCCTTAATGTGAGCAAGACAAAGGAGCTGATCGTGGACTACAAGAAAAGGCGGGCCGAACAGGCCCCCACTAACATCAACATGGCTGTAGTGGAGCGGGTCGAGAGTTTCATGTTCCTTCGTGTCTACATCACTAACGAACTATCATGATCCAAACACACCAAGACAGTCGTTAAGAGGGCATGACAACACCTTTTCCCCCTCAGGAGACTGAAAAGACTTGGCATGGGTCCCAGATCTTCAAAAAGTTATACAGCTGCACCACCGAGAGCATCCTGACCGGATGCATCACCGCCTGGTATGGCAACTGCTCGGCATCTGACCGCAAGGCACTACAGTGGGTAGTGCGTATGGCCCAATACACCACTGGGGCCAAACTTCCTGCCATCCAGGACCTATATACCAGGGGGTGTCAGAGGAAAACCCCAAAAATTGTCAGAGACTCCAGTCACCCAAGTCATAGACTGTCTTCTCTGCTACCGCACGGCAAGCGGTACCGGAGCATCAAGTCTAAGACCAAAAGGCTCCTTAAACCCCCCTCCCCCATTTGTTTTGTACACTGCTGCTACTCACTGTTATTTATATATGCAGTCACTTCACCCCTACCTACATGTACAAATTACCTCGACTAGCCTGTACCCCCGCACATCGACTCAGTACCGGTACCCCTATATATAGCCTTGTTATTGTTATTTTATTGTGTTACTTTAAAAAAAAATGTTACTTTAGTTTATTTGGTAAATATTTTCTTAACTCTTTCTTAAACTGCACTGTTGGTTAAGAACTTGTAAGTAAGCATTTCACGGTAAGGTCTACACATGTTGTATTCGGCGCAAGTGACAAATAACTTTTGATTTTATTTTATTTGAAGGACAAAAGGAAAACAGGTTTTTAGACATTTTTGCAAATTTATTACAAATAAAAAACAAGATCCCCAAGAACAAAGTGGCCTCCATCATTTTGGAACCACCAAGCTGGCAGCCCGGCCAAACTAAGCAATTGGAGGAGATGGGCCTTGGTCAGGGAGGTGACCAAGAACCCAATAGTCACTCTGAAAGAGCTCCAGAGTTTCTCTGTGGAGAAGGGAGTAGCTTCCAGATGGTAGACGGAAGCCACTCCTCAGTAAAAGGCACATGACAGCCCGCTTTGAGTTTTCCAAAAAGCACCTAAATGACTCAGACCATGAGGAACAAGATTCTCTGGTCTGATGAAACCAAGATTGAACTCTTTGGCCTGAATGCCAAGCATCACGTCTGAAAGAAACCTGGCACCATCCCTACAGTGAAGAATGGTTGTGGCAGCATCATGCTGTGGGGATGTTTTTCTGCGGCAGGGACTGGGAGACTAGTCAGGATCGAAGGAAAAGATGAATGGAGCAAATTACAGAGAGATTCTTCATGAAAACCTGCTCCAGAGCGCTCAGGACCACAGACTGGGGCAAAGGTTCACCTTCCAACAGGACAACAACCGCAAGTCTCAATGTCCTTGAGTGGCCCAGCCCGAGCCTAGACTTGAACCCGATCAGACATCCCTGGAGAGACCTGAATATAGCTGTGCAGCGACACTACCCATCCAACCTGACAGAGCATGAGAGTATCTGCAGAGAAGAATGGGAGAAATTCCCCAAATGCAGGTGTGCCAAGCTTGTAGCGTCATACCCAAGAAGACCAGAGGCTGTAATCGCTGCCAAAGGTGCTTCAACAAAGTACTGAGTAAAGGGTCTGAATGCTTAAATAAAATGTGATATTTCCGTTTTTTATTAAAAGTCAAGGGATCTGAATACTGAATTATTTCCGAATGCACTGTAATCCGAATGCACTGCAATAATAATAATAATAATAATTTAAACGGTTATGACGTTTATTTTATTTTTGTGAAGGTCTTCGTCCATAATCGTCAGTTACACTATTACATGGTAATTGTGCCAGCCCTATTAAGGGCCACATTATGACCCATCCAAACGACAACAAGAGCTCACACAGTTTTAAAAAATGTCCCGCCTCCAAGCAGTGACGGTTGCAAGAGCAGCGTGTGAATCTCAACTGAACATACCTCCTCCCTCCCAAAACCCCATTGTTTCATTCTCACACCTAAATGACATATGTAACATCCAACTGACACTCACATGCACAGACTCAGGATTGAGGAGACGGCTGCAATGGTAGGAAGCGCCAGACAGCATACAAGATGCTGTTCTTTAGGGTTCCTGGGCATCTGTCTTATCACTAACCTACATCATCATGTCCACATTGATCAGGGCAAATGACAAGAGGTTTAGGCGAAAACAACCGAAGAAGAGATGTAGCCTTGTATTTTCCAGCAGTATTTCAAGCTGTACATGGAACACCATTTAGAAATCTGAAGTCAAGCCAGAACAGAGCGGTCCAATGTCGCTGGAAGGCGCACAGTCATGCAAAATTCATCATTTAAGGAAGATTTTGGTTTGGGACTGCCTGCCTCTCTACAGTAAGGTGACAATGTAGGCTGTTTTTAAGGTAGAAGCACTCAAAGGATATGTCAAATGAACTAAGAAAACAGTTTGCAGTTTGCTGAGAGACGTGTCTTGAAGGGATGATAACTACTGGAATGCAAGTATTTTTGCAACATTTCATTTGTTGTGCATGGTAGACTAGATAAGAAAATCCAGCCAGATTCCACAACTTGATAAGATAAGGGTCCTGAGAGGAGTAAATCATCCCTTTAAATCTGTAAAATTTCACAATACACAGTAATCCAATAGCAATTACACAGTAATCCATAGACAATTACAAGCAATTGAGCATCGTTGAAGAATGTAGTAGTTTGAAGTAATAAGCAAATGAATGCATATGAAAAGACTGAAGAGCATAAATAAGTACCTACTTCTCCAATAAGTTTCTTCTGACTGTCTGTAGTACAGCACAGGTTTTAATTTACTGGACTGAGTTCCAAATGAACACTGCCATCTCTGTCATGGCTGACTATTTTATCAGTGGATGGTTCAGATTGTGGTCACACCTCAGTAGATGTGCTTGTTTCACATATTGATTCTTCATTAAATGGCAGCTTCATTATTTCGGGGCAGCAGCGTAAAGAAGGTTATAAGAGAGAGCCTGATGTCATCGTGGAGGGCTTGAACAGCAGAAGTCTGAGAAAGGCTTTGGGAGACATGGACAATCGCTAATTGGATGAGGATTTCATTGGGCCGGCTGGGAGAAATGACCTTATGCAATGTGCATAATGAATGGCTTGGACGGGAGGGAGATGTTATGTTTGTGCACAAGCCTGCTGCCAGGGTGGGCTATGGCTAGGCTATTTTAGTTTTTATTCAACTAAGAACTCAAGCTTTCATCTAAGGGACGTGTTATTCAAAAAGTTTAAATAAGATCAAGAAGTGTAAATAGAATAAATGATTATTTAGGCTACTGTACAATGGATCAGACTGATCATCTGGACATATGAGAGTTTCTAACTAACATTGAATAGCCTACATTGAGTTATGTAATAAACATGGTATAACAATAGGGAATTTAGGCTTCATGAGGCTAGAAGAGAAAAGGAGGAATAGGCTTGCTGTATCTATGGTCTTAGTCATTTTCAACACAAACCCCCCTAGACAAACTTAATTTGACCAGAAACCCCCTATCCCTATGATAGTAGGGCCTTATCACATCTGGTGTATTCTGTGCCCAATTGCATTTAGTTTTTCCCCCAAATTAAAACTTCTCAGTTTTGTTTTTCCAGGTTTCGGTTTTTCCAACAACAACAAAAAGGTTTTCACTCTCAAAATCACCACAAAATAGGATGTTCTAAGTCCACAACAATGCTAAACCCTTTACACTCATGGGCACTGGCCTAGATGGATATGGCTAAATTGAAATGTTTGTTCCAGAAGAAATATGAAAAGCATATGCATATCCATGGTAGCAATTGAAAGTGAACAGTTTGCAGATTATGTGTAGAATTGCAGCAAACCATTGAGATCATGTATAGCTTGTTACTGTACAGCCACTGCGTTCAAATGTAGGTGTGCATCAGTGCCCAAATCTGCCATTTTCAACCTGTATACGGTACGAGTGTAAAGGGCTACATCACATCAGGAGACCACGTTGGAGGTCTGGGAAAAGTCTAAGAAATGTAGAATATTGTGTGTAGTTACCCTTTAATTCAAGTGCACACCAGACAGAGACCATTGTTTGGTTAGCGGTGTTTCTGTTGCGCTTGTGTGATTTTGATTTTACAAAACAAAGCAGTTTGCAAAAGAAATGGCAGCTGGATTGATGCAAATAATCATGATATCATTCTGCCAGGTGGGCGTAGGCTTTGTAGTTAAACATTTAACTGATAAGGTTTTTGGGAAAGCCTTTCCATCTACTGACTATCGTTAGCATTATTGCTAACAGCTACACAAAGTGTAGACTAGACAAATGGACATATCGCGCACACACACAGACAGGGGCATTCCTGTGCCTTTTCAGAAAGTTGCAGCAAAGTACAAGTCACTAACCAGGTTTCTATCCAACCTTTTTTATGCAAGTAGAGTACATGTCGGATAAACAGACCTGATGGAAAAAGCACATTTGTTGTTAAACTTTCAAAATGTTGACAAAGCAAAATACACTAGACAATATGGGAACTTTTTGTGTCTGTAAAATGTATTATGCGAGAAATGGTGGTGGAAACGTCTTTATTGCTATAATAACCATCATATGGATGAAAACTTGGAGTCACGTGATGATATGTTATGTGGTCCTCCCACTATGACTTGGGGAAAGCATGCCGTTTATTAGGCTGATGAGCTTGATGCTTGGTTGCCGTTTTTATTTTTTTATTTTACCTTTATTTAACTAGGCAAGTCAGTTAAGAACAAATTCTTATTTTCAATGACGGCCTAGGAACAGTGGGTTAACTGCCTGTTCAGGCAAATACAAAATGATATTTTTCCCTAAATGTCATTCTAACCTACCTACCCACACTGTATCTGCCAGCTAACAGTTCAATTTGATGGAAGCCCATCTCTGGTGGGAAAATGCACATGTTGTTTTTATTTTAGAATAAAATGCTACGTATGCATTTTGTTCATGTCTTATGATTAACTTGAGCAAATGAATGCATTTTCCAATAGGTTAAATACATTTAGTTGATTTCCTACGAAGTTCAACAAAAAACGTATATTGTTGATGAATTCCGTTTTAATATCTGGATTCTGTGATTCCATTCGCATTGTCTGCAACCCATGTTTTATAGGGCCCTACATACTGTATGTTATAAATCATTGAAATAGATTTCTCCAAGTGCTCATCACTTATAGGTTTGGTGAAATATGTACTGATAATATGAGAAACGATGTACAGATAAATCCAAATGAACCATTAAACTCCGAGAAGAGAATACTAATGATGTCCAGGCACAGCGATAAAATTCAAGAGCACAAAATGCCTCTATTGTTCTGAAGTTTCACCGGGGAAGAATGTCACTCAAAACCCTTTTGTTTTCATGAATACATCTCGCCAAGCCCACTAACCCTGGTTTGTTTTAGATTTTACAGCACAGATTCCAGCTCGTAGAGGCTGAGTGACATTTTCTGGAACATCGCCATCATTCTGCACCACTCTCTCTGTTCTTCCTGCACACAAACAAACTAGCAGGGGTGTTCAGTTACCTGCTTTAGAAAATACAGCATTCCTGCTTCTCAGGTTTCAAACAGATTTGGACCAGCTCCAGACATTGAGAAATTGAATCCACCGTGCTGTGGTTGGTTGGTTAGACAATCATTGCATCATTCTGCCTTCTGGGTAATCATGGGTGGATGATGGCAAGTATTTCTAGGACCAGTAAGCTAAAATATATTAAGTTGCCCTTCTGTAAATCAATTACAGACTACTTTAGTAAGCAGAATGTAATTACTTAGCTATAACTGAGGTAGCTAGATAAAAAAAATATTACATTTAAATGAAAGGTAAGTGACACAGACAAACTAAGGCTTCTCTAGCTGCCTGCAAAGCTTTTTCATCTTGTCCTGCTACCAAGTAATCTAATAAAGGCATTACAACTTTTTTCATCTACAAGCCCTTTGGTTCTTCGGAAGTATTTTATTGCTTTGTACAACCATTGACACCTATCTACACAAGAGAAGCAGGCCTAGCCTATAATGTCCAGTTTTTTTCATGATTCAGCTACCTGTTTCCAAACAGCACCTACCGCCACACCCACAGACCAAAATTCAGTTTGAAATGAGTTACTCTAATTTATTAAGACAGAATACAGGAGGTGTGTCAACATCAGATGTGCTCATAACTGATGAGAGAAATAACTTGGGCAATAATAGGACATAACCTAGTATTTGGTGTCATTGATTTAGGCCAAAACTCTGACTCTGCATCCCAGACTTCAGGAAAAAGTGCCATGACCAGCCATCAATAAGGGGGTATTGGCACTGAATAGCGAGTGTTATACGACTGCAAACTGGCGCAAGGCCTAATGGAATGCTAGGGCCTGGGTGAGAGAGATCACCACTATGACAGAGAACATAATAATAATATAAAATCTATGTGGAAGTACAATTTATATGTCTGCAAGGCCTCTTCAGATTGAAAGTTTGGACAGCTCTCAAAAAGGGAATTTGTCACTTGAGTGAACTTGGCCTATCCCTTTCACTTTCCATCCCGATAATAAACTAAACCAACAAGCTAATAGGCCTGCCTACATTCACTGAATGAACGGCTTGTATGATGAATGGAATAGATTGGTAGAACAAATGAAATGCCAATAGGATATGATACAACAAAGCCATTTGTTAGTCAGACTCTTCCAGAGAAGAGACTTGAACCGCCATGGCAAGACAGGTTGCATATGTAAAATATGTGAGCTCAGCAGCTCTGAGCTAGCTGTCTGTCTTCGGCCTCCTAAACTCATGCCTCATCATGTCAGTCGCTTACAGAACACAGACTTGAAATAGCTAGATTGTAGCAGAGGGTGTGAATTTAAAACGAGTTGGTAACACTTTATATTAGTAACCATTTCTATTAAGTTGCTGTTATACCAGTGTAGTGACGCTGTAATTACACAAGTAGTAAGAATGTTGTATTAATATGTTACATAGTAGGCCTACATTAGTAATGGCATTTTAAAGGTATAATAAAAATGTAGTTTAGTGGAAGGGGATAGAGATTGTTCCCAAAACGTACTATGCCATTATGATTATTCAATATATTATTATGGTTCTCACCAACTACAGTTCTTAGGTGAGCTGTACAGTAGTACACTGCTGGGTAATTCTGCTGAATCAGCATTAAGTCAAACAAATATGTTGTTTTGGATTACTAATATGATCACATATCACATCTACAGCATAACTTTCGTTTTATTTTATAACATCCCTGCCAAAATCCATCCCTGATGTCCCATCCAGTTAGATTTGAAATACTTAGCCTCTGAATAAGCCTACTATAAGTATACTGTATAGAAAGGGGTTGTAGAAGCCAACCACCATCCAAGGTTCTGTACACGAGTAGCTAGCTGCCTGGAAAAACGCCTTTCACCCCACCCCCAAAGCAAATGAAGCCATGGGATAAGACTAACCGGACCGGTGAAAATGGTAGAACGTATAGGACAGGCAGGGCCTGCGCCTGGTTGGTAGTTGGATAGTAAGCAGCTATGCAATATCTGTAAACAAGCCAGCACAGTAAACAGTCAGAAAGCCGAGACGACGCACAAAATCTTGTTTATATATTGAGGCCTATCAGAGGGGTATACTACAAAACAGGATCAATGAGCCAGCTAACTTAATTGGCTAAATATTCTGAAATATATATATATATTTTTAAGATACGCTTGAAATGGGCATGGTCTAATTGACTCAGCAACCAAAAACACATTTCTTAATGAACCAGAAAATCAAGTTAGTTTCGTTTTAATCAAAGTTAGCTGGATAACTTATTGATACCCCTCTGGATTGGTACTTTTAACTACCCAACTATAGTAGTTTAGTAAGCTTTAGTTGCCCCAATACAGGAGATCATAATTCTTCCAACCTTGTCCCTACACGAACACAGTTGATCTGCCTGCATGCAGTCCCGATAGCGCTGGGTAGACATGTGGCTATATTAAGCTCAGGTTATTTAGTAACTGTCACATTTGTGATTAACAATGTTAACCTATTGTTTTGGACAACAAATTACATTAATTTGCTAAACAAGTTCTAACAGCTATCCACATCCAAACCCTCCTCACACTTTCGTGAAAGACAGAGCCTCACGCTACTAGCCACGCTGTGTTCCAGTCTCACCGACAGCAGTTTACATCCAGAGGCACTAGCCAGCTAGCTACACTAAACTTTGCTTGCTGTGCCCTAGAAAGTCAAGAAAGATGCATACAATTACACCATATTTCAAATAACACAAGACTCCCTTGATATTGGAATAATACACTCACCTTATTGACAGGCCTCTGTAGCAAATCAAACAAGAGCAATCAGACAGCCTTGCACTTGGGATGGGAAGACTGTTGCTAGCGCAACAGCTTTGCTTTTCTTGCTCAAGACGCTCCAGTGGTCAACATTCCCGATGAGGACAAGCAGCTAGCAGTTTATTTCTCAGCTGACTCCTCAACACACACGAAACAACTCCTCCCTCCCCTCTCGGCTGACTCCGCCCACATCGCCTCATGTCTCTGAGTTCAAGAGGAAGTAGACTCATCAACTGAACAGAGAGAGAGAGAGCTTGTCCTGGGGCTCTGTTCACAAACACAAACAAATCACGAGAAAACAAAAATATAATTACTTGACACATTGAATAGAATTAACACATTGGAAAAAATTAACATGCGCCGAATACAACAGGTGTAGACGGTACAGAGAAACGCTTACTTATGAACCAGTAACCAACAGTGCAGTTTTTTTTTAAGTACAGATTAACAGAGAGTACACAGTGGCAGAATACCTGACCACTGTGACTGACCCAAACGTAAGGAAAGCTTTGACTATGTACAGACTCAGTGAGTTTGTCAATAGCCTTGCTATTGAGAAAGGCCGCCGTAGAGAGGCCTGGCTTTCAAGAGAAGACAGGCTATGTGCACACTGCCCACAGAATGAGGTGGAACTGAGCTGCACTTCCTAACCTCATGACCACATTAGAGACACATATTTCCCTCAGATTACACAGATCCACAAAGAATTTGAAAACAAACCTGATTTTGATAAACTCCCATATCTACTGGGGTAATACCAGTGTGCCATCACAGCAGCACGATTTGTGACCTGTTGCCACAAGAAAAGGGCAACCAGTAAAGAACAACCACCATTGTAAATACAACCTATATTTATGTTTATTTATTTTCCCTTATGTACTTTAACCATTTGCACATCGTTACCACAGTGTATATATATGTAATGTCTTTATTCTTTTGGAACTTCGGTGAGTGTAATGTTTACTGATAATTTGTATTGTTTATTTCACTTTTGTATATTATCTACTTCACTTGCTTTGGCAATGTTAAAGACCATTGAGAGAGAGAGAAAGAGAAAGCGAGCGCGAGAGAGAGCGAGAGAGAGCATTTGTATTTTTACTTCACTGTTGTGTATTATCTATTTCACTTGCTTTGGCAATATAGACATATGTTTCCCATGTCAATAAAGCCCCTTGAATTGAGAGAGATTTTATTTGAGTTATTAAGATCCCCATTAGCTGATGCCAATGGCAACAGCTAGTCTTACTGGGATACGACACATAACGAAACATACTTTATTGATACTTTACAATTGACATACATTTCAAAACATTAACATGTAGTGCGTGTGAAGGGGGGGAGGGGGAGAGAGACATGCTGAAAAGCCCTGTCTGCAGACATAGCACGCAGCTGCAAAAATAGACACTTCCATACACAGCAAACTTCTCCCAAAATCAGTAGATACAGCCCCATGCTCGTTCCCATGTAAATCAGGCCCCGGGGTCTCAGGTCTCAGCCTGGAGTAAGCATGTGGGTGCTAAGAAGTGGAGCAGGGACCCTGGAAAGTTGACAGTATTGCTCAGGTTCTATTTCAGTTCCAGCTCTTTGGCCTTACCTTATTTCGGTCCATTGTGTCACTATTTTGTATTTTTTCAAACTGTAAATCTATATGATACTTACATAGTGGTCCTGTATGGCTCAGTTGGTAGAGAGTGGCGCTTGCACCACTAGGGTTGTGGGTTTGATTCCCTGGACCACACATCTGTAAAAATGTATGCACACATAACTGTAGCCTCTTTGGATAAAAGCATCTGCTAAAAGGCATATATCATTATTACATCAAGCTACTGTAAATCAATGAGTCGGAAGTAAGCATACACCATATAATTACATAAAATCATATGGAACTGTAGGATTTTGGGGTACACTACAAAATGTACAGTTGTTTTAATCAAGAGTTCAATGCTCTGGAGTTACCTTTCCCTACTCCTATGCAGTGTTTTGGTATTTCCTCCTCCAAGCACTCTGTTGCAATAGGCCTACGGGGGTTACATGCAATAGGCCTACGGGGGTTACATGCAATAGGCCTACGGGGGTTACATGCAATAGGCCTACGGGGGTTACATGCAATAGGCCTACGGGGGTTACATGCAATAGGCCTACGGGGGTTACATGCAATAGGCCTACGGGGGTTACATGTTACCGCACTAACCTTTGTGGCGAGTATAATTTCCTTCATATAATTGTGCAAATGTGGCCATTGTGCTCTTAATATGCCACAGTATGTGATTTATCAATCTGATTATTCTAGTAAGACACCTAAAATATGATTTACTGCATGAACTTAAAAAATTGGAAATAATTCAAAGAGTATGTAGTGCAAAAGGTTGTAAGTCTGGAACTTTCCCCAGTTGAGCCTGCCTAATGACGGGGCGGGGAAGACAAAGGACCCGTCCCGGACCTGCAGTATCTGGGTGAAAAGAACAACAGTGGCGACCCTGCCAAACACCCTACAATATAAAAGGGCATTGTACACATACAACATCAAGTCACACTTTGGATCAGATCTCCTCCCTGTAACATTATTCATGCATTAGGCCCATGGGAACATAACCTCTGTCACA
Source organism: Oncorhynchus nerka (assembly GCF_034236695.1). NCBI lineage: Eukaryota > Metazoa > Chordata > Actinopteri > Salmoniformes > Salmonidae > Oncorhynchus > Oncorhynchus nerka. The sequence continues at coordinate 16,513,770 of NC_088398.1, read as the reverse complement.
GGCTTTCACTTTGGCCAATCTTGGGAGCCGAGGCTGATGTGAACATGGTTGCATTTGCTCTTCCCAAGTTTTTAATTACAAGGATGTTCAGGCATTTCGCTGCAAATTTGATACCTGATGAAAACTGTGTACGTGATAAATAAAATGTGATATTGCAGGAATCTTATTTGAAAAAGTAACACATGGAAATGGTGTTAAAACAAAGTATTGATAGCCATCATCCTTCTCAACCATGAATGCTGTGAGTTAACCACTACCTTCTTCTATGCTGTGTCATGAACTGCCAGTAAGTCTTGATTTAGAAAGAGATTTGTTTTTCTGCATTAAAGGTTGTGGCGGCGGTTGGCTTGGAACCAACCAAGCACTCTGTCTTTCTGCAGTTAGTTTCGTAAGACAGAATGGCCACAAATGAGCAGGAATTCTGACCGACAGAGGGCCTGTGGGTCAGCAGGAATTTACAGACCTACAGTGTGGAGAGGATTACACTCTCTGGCAGCGTCCCAAATTACACCCTATTCCCTTTACAGAGCACTACTTTTAACCAGGGCCCATAGGGTAGTAGTTTACTATACAGGGAATAGGGTGCCATTGGGGAAACATACTTTCTCTCTCTGTAGATAGTGAAATCTGGATCACATGGCAGACAGACACAGAAACCCAATCCCCAGATCACCTACTTTTTGTGGGCCTGCCCGGCCTTTGAGAGATCGATCAGGCAAGGCATAGCAGGGAGTGAAGCTGAAGCGAGGGGACATTGTGGTCCCATTGTCGATCTCAGTTCTCTCAGTAACCCATTCCCCTTGGCCCTAACTGTGTAGATCTGTAAGATGGAATCAATATAGTGTAATAAACCACCACTACCCTGATTATACCTATCCAGACTGTTCAGATCTGCAAACGTTGAAAGGTTAGGGCCCAGGAGGCCATGTATAGGATTTTTGGGGAAACCTAAACGTAGGGTCAGGGAATACAGTTTAGGTAAAGTTACATGTCAGTTATGTCCACATGATGAGTCATGGTTCAGAGTAGCTTGGAATAGTTGGGAGAGCTCTAATGTGGCAATCCTCTCAAAACAACATGTAAGCCTGGTGGCATCATAAGAAAGAGGTCTGTTTGGCTTCCAGATTTCAAAAGGACAACAATAACCACAGCCAACAACCAAATGAGAAACACATCTACTGCATGTTAGATTATCTGCACCATGACTCAAGAGCTTGCTACACTACCAAACGATCAATACATACAGTTGAAGTAGGAAGTTTACATACACTTGGGTTGGGGACATTAAAACTCATTTCACAACCACTCCACAAATTTCTTGTTAACAAACTATAGTTTTGCAAGTCGGTTAGGGCATCTACTTTGTGCATGACACAATTGTTTACAGACAGATTATTTCACTTATAATTCACTGTATCACAATTCCAGTGGGTCAAAAGTTTACATACACTAAGTTGACTGTGTCTTTAAACAGCTTGAAAAATTCCATAAAATGATGGCATGGCTTTAGAAGCTTCTGATAGGCTCATAGACATAATTTGAGTCAATTGGAGGTGTACCTGTGGATGTATTTCAAGACCTACCTACCTCAGTGCCTCAGTTTGCTTGACATCATGGGAAAATCAAAAGAAATCAGCCAAGACATCAGAAGAAAAAAAATTGTAGACCACATGTCTGGTTCATCCTTGGGAGCAATTTACAAACGCCTGAAGATACCATGTTCATCTGTACAAACAATAGTACGCAAGTATAAACACCATGGGACCACGCAGCCATCATTCCGCTCAGTAAGGAGACGCATTCTGTCTCCTAGAGATGAACGTACTTTGATGCAAAAAGTGCAAATGAATCCCAGAACAACAGCAAAGGAACTTGTGAAGATTCTGGATGAAACAGGTATAATAAAAGTATCTATATCCACAGTAAAACAAGTCCTAAATCGACATAACCTGAAAGGCCACTCAGCAAGGAACAAGCCACTGCTCCAAAACCGCCATTAAAAAGCCAGACTACGGTTTGCAACTGCACATGGGGACAAAGATGGTACTTTTTGCAGAAATGTCCTCTGGTCTGATGAAACAAAAATAGAACTGTTTGGCCATAATGACCATCATTATGTTTGGAGGAAAAAGGGGGAGGCTTGCAAGCCGATGAACACCATCCCAACCGTGAAGCACAGGGGTGGCAGCATCATGTTGTGGGGGTGCTTTGCTGCAGGAGGGACTGGTGCACTTCAAACTAGATGGCTTCATGAGGATGGAAAATGATCTGGATATATTGAAGCAACATCTCAAGACATCAGACAGGAAATTAAAGCTTGGTCACAAATGGGTCTTCCAAATGGACAATGACCCCAAGCATACTTTCAAAGTTGTGGCAAAATGGCTTACAGGCAAGGTATTGGAGTGGCCATCACAAAGTCCTGACCTCAATCCTATAGAAAATGTGTGGGTGCGAGCAAGGAGGCCTACAAACCTGACTCAGTTACACCAGCTCTGTCAGGAGGAATGGGCCAAAATTCACCCAACGCTTGTGGAAGGCTACCCGAAATGTTTGACCCAAGTTCAACAATTTAAAGGCAATTGCTACTAAATACTAATTGAGTGTGTGTAAACTTCTGAACCACTGGGAATGAGATGAAATAAATAAAAGCTGAAATCTTAAAATAAAAGTGGTGATCCTAAGTGACCTAAAACGGGGAATTTGTACTAGGATTAAATGTCAGGAATTGTGAAAAACTGAGTTTAAATGTATTTGGCTAAGGTGTATATAAACTTCCGACTTCAACTGTACATATACACACATAATGTTCAGAGTTCAAGCTCATTGTTACATTGTATTTAGACTGTATTTAGGATTAGGGTGAGGGATATGGTTAGGATTAGGGTTGCAAAGGGTCAGAAACTTTCTTGTAAATTTACAGAAATGTTCCATGGGAAGTTAAGCCCAGGAATTTGGGGAATTTTGCTTAAATTCATTTAAAAAAGTTGACTTATAACAGTACTTTTTTGTGGGATACACATAAGACAATTCTAGTTGTTGTGACATATTTTGGTTAAACTATCCCCAGTTCAATGGAATTGCAACCCTTCGCATGCACAGTGCACTCTTCCATCACATGTCCAGCTGATTCTCAAGATCTTGCACACTAATGAGATGCTATTGAGCCCACGCTACTACACTGTCTGAGCCAATGACTACATGCTTTCTGGTAAGTTTTGAATGCAATACTGGGTGGGGTAAATATATTTTATATGACATACATATTTTTTGTTAACTAGTAAGTAGTCACCTACAGCAAAGTGTGTTTAAATAATTTCTAACTTGTTAACAATTTCTGTTAGTTTTTGATACCATGTGGGTTTTTAGCTTGATTGAGCCTGCTATCTGAGGAGTGTTAATTCATTAATTTCATTTTAAAACATTTATCTTACAAAGGTGTTGTTTAATCTAACTGCTTATCTATTTATCTGTACATGGAATTGTACTTGTATTTTTTTTACAAATTTTTTCTTTACAGGAAAATGCCACGAGCACTATTTGATGTGTGGAGACATTTCACTGCAGCTAATGTAGATGGAAAAGCTGTGTACATTTGCAAATACTGTGCCAAATCATATGTGGAGAATGCAACAAAGATGCAGAATCATCTGGCCAAGTGCATAAAGTTCTCTCAGCACTCACATCAAGCAACCTCTGACAAAAGTCCCTCTACTTCTATTCGAGGTGAAAATGATGAATCAGATACCTTATCGATAACAACAGCTCATGGTCCTCCTAGAATCAGATGTTTTTTGACTCAATGGAGGAACGTAGTCAGAGAAATGCTGATGAATGTCTTGCTCGAGCTGTGTATGCAACTGGTTCACCTCTGATGCTCACAGGCAATGAGTATTGGCAGAGACTTCTGAATGCTCTTCCCCCAGAATACACCCCTCCAACCAGACATGCTTTATCTACTCATTTGCTGGTTGCAGAGTTCAACAGAGTTCAAGTGAAGGTCAAGCAAATCACAGAGAAAGCAGACTGTATTGCAATCATCTCTGATGGGTGGTCGAATGTTCGTGGGCAATGAATAATTAACTACATCATCTCCATCCCTCAACCAGTATTCTACATGACCACAGACACGGGACAACAGACACACCGGTCTCTACATTGCAGATGAGCTGAAGGCAGTCATTAATGACCTTGGACCACAGAAGGAATTTGCACTGGTGACAGACAATGCTGTGAACATCAAGGCTGCTTGGTCTAAAGTGGTCCTACCCTCATATCACACCCATTGGTTGTGTTGCTCATGCATTGAATCTGCTCCTCAAGCACATCATGGATACACTCTACAAAGGTATTTCAAGCTTTAGCAGCAATCTACCTCACCAAGCAAAGTGAGAAGAATAAGAGCACCACATTGAAGCTGTCCAATAACACCCGTTGGGGTAGTGTTGTCATCATGTTTGACAGTCTCCTGGAGGGGAAAGAGTCTCTCCAAGAAATGGCCATATCACAGTCTGCCGATATGGACAGCCCCATCAAGAGGATGTTCCTCGATGATGCATTTTGGGAGACAGTGGTAAGCAGCCTGAAACTCCTGAAACCTATAGCAGTTGCCATTGCACGGATTGAGGGAGACGATGCCATCTTGTCTGAAGTTCAGACTCTGCTTGCAGATGTAAGAGAAGAAATCCGTACTGCCCTGCCCACTTCACTGTTGCTTCAAGCAGAGGAAACTGCAGTTCTGAAATACATAAAAAGCGTGAAGACTTCTGCCTGAAGCCCATACACGCCGCAGTGTACATGTTGGACCCCAAGTATGCTGGCAAGAGCATCCTGTCTGGTGCAGATATCAACAAGGTCTATGGTGTCATCACTACCATGTTTCGCAACCTTGGCCTGGATGAGGGCAAGGTTCTTGGCAGTCTGGCGAAGTACACTTCCAAGCAAGGCATTTGGGATGGAGATGCAATATGGCAGTTGTGCCAACATATCTCAACAACCACCTGATGGAAGGGACTTTGTGGATCTGAGGCTCTTTCCCCTGTTGCCTCCATCCTCCTTCAAATCCCACCAACATCTGTCACCTCGGAGAGCAACTGGTCCTTTTTGGGAACACACACACCAGAGCACGCAACAGGCTGACCAATACAAGGGTTGAATTCTTTTTGGCCATCCAGGCAAATTTGAGGCTTTTTGAGCCTGACAACGAGCCATCCTCAACAAGTTTGGAAAATGACAGTGAAGATGAGGCCTCAGAGTCTGATGTTCAAGAGATGGACATTGAGGAGGTCCAGGGAGAAGACATGGAAGCCTGAGAGGAAGACAACCAAACCTTTCGTTTCTAGATGAATGTTGAAAACGTTTTGGGGAGATGCCATTCAATATTCCCTTTCTTTTGTTGGTCAGTGAATTCATCCCATGTGAAGAGACAACTGATTTAATTCAAGTTCAAATTAGTTATTTACATTTCTTTTGGAAGGATTTCATAATTTGCAATTATGTATACTTATGATAAAGTTTATGTTTGTCTCCATATGATATGATAAATATATAATACTATTAATTTGCATATATTTAAATTAATTCCAATATATTCCCGTTAATTCCCACGGAAAATTTCCACCTCTGAATATTCCCCAAAATGTGCAACCCCAATCCTAGTTTGGATTAGGGTTACTGCAAGTAGTTACACTGTACTTACATTATAGCTACAGTGTAATTTCAAGAGCACCTTCAGACAGTATTCATAATCAATGTACATAAGAAAAAAAACTGTTGCATGGTTACAAAAATCATTTATTGAAAAAAAATGCAGATCAAATAAAATGTGAAATTCTTCCAAAAACACAAAAAAGCAACAGCTTATAAAACTCAATTTTATTGGATTAATATTATTCTGTTTAATTTCCAATTTTAACAACAGTTTATTCATGTAATAATTGATCTGTAGTTTACAAAATATACAACATTCTAGCCTCAAACTCAACTCAGGACCTCAAAGACAGTTCCTTTGTTTTTTTCCATTGTTCCTCTCTAATCAGTGACTGATTTAGACCTGGGACACTAGGTGGGTGCAGTTCATTATCAGGTAACACAGAAAACCAGCAGTCTCCAGACCTCGTAGGGTAAGAGTTGAATACCCCTGATCTAGAACATAAGTAAACATCTAAACTGAATTTTAAGGAACTGGACAACCTATTAATCCATCTTTTGACAGACCAGTCTAGAATCTTGTGGTCCCTATTTTCATGCTTTACACTGGGTGGCCCTTTAAGTCTATCATAGTCGTTCTGATCAATATTGATAGTACTTCATTTATAAAATATTATAATATTCACTTTAGCTTTCTTTCAACTACAATAGTAATGCAATAAAACAGAGACAAGCTCATGTACAGTACTGCACATCAGATCTACAACAACATAAAGCTGTGCATTGGAGCCCCATGCAAACAATATAGAACACTTTGTGATTAAATAAACAAAATCATAGCATATAGTCAGACTTTATTTCCTGAAAATGGAGTAAAAGCCCATACCTCTTGTTCGTTACTCATATATATATTGATTAGTAAACTATTTTACTAAGTCATGGTGATATTATTCACCAATAGTTACATAAACAGAAATGCTTCAAAAATGATTTTGTAATATCCTTTCTTGACATGTTAGTAATCTTTTCTCTGAAGATTAAAATAAATGTATTAAGAGGCATTATAAATCAAAGAATAAAAACCTGTAAAGGTTGAACAACAGCATAGACGAGATCTAAATACCCAGAGCTTTGCAAAATAAACTGGAATGCGTTCGAAATGGTACCCTATTCCTTATATAGTGCACTACTTTTGTCCAGGGCCCATAGGGCTTTGGTCAATAGTGTACTATTTAGGATACATACCACCTGGAGAGGAGAGTCCCTTGGAGCCAAATTTTGTCATCCTTGGCCGATGTTACTCATTGCACTATATCAAGGAGTCTGATCCACTGTATCCTACGACATGGAATATATAATATGTAATAATCAAATATAACACTGACAGTAAGACAGCATGAGGCATCAATTCCATGTGGACAAGTATTAAAAAGTTTTTAAAAATAAAAGAACAACAATTATTTCCTAAATTTATTATCATCAGCAAGAGCAGCTAATAAATATTCCAAAGCAACAAAAATGATTGGCACATGCTTTTGTACATTGATTAATCTTTCCAATTATTGCAACTATTAAAGTACAAATAACTGGATACATATACAAGGACAATGATAAATTAAGGTGAAAGATAAACATATATTATTTGGCTGCCTATGACGATTCTAATCAGACTGCAAGATGTTCTGGAATCATTCTGGAAGATTCTTTATTGTCCTTGTGAGAGCGATGATGCTGCTTGTATAGTACCAAGTCTACCGTTCACTTGGACTGTTTTTGTGGGGGCATTGACCTGAATAAAATAGATGAAACATGAAAACCAGTGTTATTTTTGTACCAATTAAAAAATGCCTGACATTGAGTTAAAAGTTAAGAGTTCAGATCATGCAAGAAGTAGACTATTTTGTGAAGAATGGAAGTGTTTTTATTGTATTTGTCTCATTGGTTAATCTAAAGGAACAATACATTGCTCAAGCTGCACAGCCCCACAGACTGTGGAACTACGTGATGGAATCTTGGTCTCCAACTAGCACAGAATGTCTCCCAGGAGTTGTTTGTTCCGTCACAGACATGTTGCAACAAAAGACAAGGTAATACTAGGTGAGGAATGGTGGGTAGTCGCCTGGCTGGTGAGTTCCCATGTGAGTGCATGCACAAAAAGGCATTTATGATCACCTCCATTTGCTCTATCTGAAAACGTGGAATTGACAACCTGTAACTTGATGACTAAACTCGCTCCCAGTAACGGTCTCCCTCTTTTGTGGTGTTGCTAATGTATTATTAGTGTGGTATCCTGCAGTACAGAAGATACTCTACCTTCTTCAGGCGCTCAGCTGCAGAGCCAGATCGGATGGCCTCCAGCACTGCATCCCGGGCCAGAGCGGGATTCCCCCCAGCCCCCGGGGGCTGCCCCATCATAGTGGGCTTGGGCTGAGTGGAGGGAGGGGCAGGAGGAGGGAGCATAGAGGGGGGTGGAGGTGGCGGAGGCACAAATGGAGGAGGGGGAGGCATGGCAGGGAAGGAATCACACAGAGCTCTGTTCTCCTCCTCAGTCTTCCTGAACTTGTCAAGCTCCTCTGCAGCCTGGGATATGGTCTGTGGAGCGTAGAGAGGGGAACAATGGCAGTCCAGATACATAGACCCACTTGACAGCTGCTTCCACATGCACGCACACAACTTCCCTCTTATACCTTGTTAACCCCAGTGGTTTACTAGGCAGCAAAACAAAGGTTAAAAGGCATTTCAAACAGCTTTGCTCTAAGTTAAGCTGTCGCTAGCCTGGATCTACTTTAGCTCCACCAACTGAATTTAACAGGTAGCTAAGGAATAGAATCAAGAACTCCCATCAAACATTCCATTCTTTTTTATCAAACCTAAATTCCACGTTATTGCCCTGAGAACCTGATTTAGTAATGCACATTTCTGAGATTCCTGCTGGTGAGCTGGGCAGGAACCTTCTAGAGCTCACCACATCGGGCCTCCCTCACAACTACACATTTCCTCCTCTCATTTCACCATGGTCCTTACATGAAAACAAACCACATCACATTCAAGAGGAATGCAAATAGACTCATATATAATAAACATAGTGCTGCTTGTTCTCCTGAAATGAGCTATTCAGTGACATGCAACAGATCCCCTGTGCTACGTCAAGACATTGCAAAACCAAAGCAAAACCCCGTCTGGCTCTTGGCTATAGCTTACCTTCCTTAGCCCTGCAGAGTTACTTTGGCCTCTAATGGCTGCCAGTAGCGCACATCGCTCATTCTCTTCCTCGACAAAGGACGATTTCTTCAAAGTGCTGCTTGCACTTGAGTCCGATATCTAGTCCGACAGGGAAAATAGAAACCAAATCCCTACATTACACCCATTATGAGTAGCTGTAGACTTCCACTTAAAAAACAAAACAAACAGTGATCTTTGTGAAGTTAGCGTGACAGTCTCTTTAGCTCACCTTTCTGAGCCTCTCCTTCCCATCCCCACACTGGATGGCCGACATCAGAGTGGTGTGTAGCGACGTGTCCATCTGGACCGACTTCATGATCACAGGCTTGAACTTCTTCACCGGCCCAAACAGACTGACCTGCTGGGGCTCTGGGAGGTCGTTGCTGGCAGCAGCTGCAGCCAATCGTGGTGGTTCAGGCTTCTTTGCCAGGGCTGGATAACCTTTTGGACCTACTGTCTCTGATCTGCTCTGTGCAGATGGTGGACCCTGCGAGGGCTTGGAGATGGCAGGTACCTGTTTAGTGGCGGATTGTGGTGCTGGTGGTGGAGGTGTAATTGGTGTCTGCTGTCTGGGACTGGGACTGTTGGACCCATGCTGCTTAGTGTTATTGGCCACTGTATCAGAGTCCAGTGACTTGGAGCTCCCTCCTCCACCTCGCAGGATAGAACTGCTCCTATAACCACTCCGGTCCACTCCTTGCATCGACTCACCAGAGACCACCTGTTTCTCTGCTGAGAGGTAGTCAGGGTAACATTTAGCACCGGCGTGATAGGACCCAGACCCAGAGCTGCTCTCCTTCTTCACTGTAGTAGATGTACCAGAGGACCGCTGTGGATTTACATGAAAGGATCGACCCTCTTTCTGATAGCCGTAACTGCCAGGTGGCTTTCTCACGGGGACAGACAACTCTGCTGTTACTTCTTGGATGTTGTCAGCTTTGGCCATGGTGGGCTTCACAGCGTATTTAGCAATGGCAGAAGCTACATACTGACTGGATGTTCTCCTGGACGGCTTGAGGAAAGAAAGGTTTCTTTTCTGATCTTGGAGAATACCAGTGTTGAATTTCATAGGCTGCTGCTGCTGCACAGGCATCTCTGAAACTGGAACTGGGGCCTTGCCCTCTGCTTCCTGTGAGACGTCCTTTGTTACCTCAACATCTTTGCATGTTTCCTTAGGTGTCATCTTGGCTACAGGTTCAGAGGCCTTAGGTGTTGCCTTGGCTGCAGGTGAGTCAGAGGCTACGACCCGTGGGGTGGTTTTAGGGACCTCAGGCTCTGGGCTTTGGGTCTTTGTGAAAGGGACAGGCCCTCTACTAGTGGGGACCGAAGGTGCAGAAGTGTCCTGCTTCTCTGTGGAGCTCCAGAAGGCTTTGGCTTTTCCCAGGAGTGGTGAGACAGAGTCATCTTTGTTGATCCCAGACTCAGAGGAACCGCCAAACTTGTTTCGGGCGATGGGCACTTTGACCATGTTACCCTGATCGTCAATTCTAATGGCACCTGCTGTCAGAGTGGCTGTGGCCTCTGCTGGCTTCTGAGGCTGGGTTGCAACTAATGGCTTGGGAGGGACGATAGTGAATGTCGTCATACCGAATCGAGAGACTGGGCTACAGGTGATATTCATTTGTGACTGTGAGGCAGCGTGACCTCTATAGGTAGGAACCTCTTCCTCAGGGGACTTGGAATGGCTCTCTGGGACAGCGAGAGAGCTGTTGACAGGTGAGGCTTTCCTCTCAGCGGACTCCCATCTTTGAACTTCTACTTTAGTCTTAGAGACCACTGCTGTATGGTCTTTCCCCGTGGTGCCATTGGCAAGCTTCTTCCCTGGTGATTTGAGGCGCTGCGCGGGCTGTGGTTGAGCAGAGCTGACTTTGCTGGAACCGTCAGACGTACAGGCGTTGTTGTTTTTGTTCTGTATGCCGCCAACACTTGAATGATGATGACTGTGGTTCAGGTCTTTATTGTCTGTTGTTTGAGAGCTACTCATTAGTGTGGCTTGGTGATCCGTCATGCTCTGTGTCTCGTAGTCCTCCAGGACTTCATCTATGGCTGTGACTGGGACCTCCATATCCACCACAGACACGGGGATGTCATTGCTCTCAGTGGACATCACGTAGGGGTGCTCTTGCACTGAAACCGCATCTATGTGACTTATATCTAGTGGACATGGACAAATGAAAATACATGTGTTAGCCGGCCTCCTTACTGACTATACAACAAATATTTATTTTGGTCCTGTGCATCCATTGTGGTTTCCAGGATGTCTCCAGTATGTCATTCATGTGCATTTGATGGACAATAAAACTTGTTTTCTTTGAATTTGTGTTCTACTGAAAGCTCACTTGCTAGATCAGCATCCAGATCAGCCAGAGTCTGGTTGAGCTGAGCGGTGAGCTCGGAGTCCTCATCATAGATGCCCTTTGTTTTGCCCGCTTTGTCATTGTGGCTGATATGACTGCTGTGTCTAAGGGGGAGGGGGTAATACAAGTTAAGTTTTGAACTGTTCTGCAGGTAGCATAAAAGGAGAACTCAAGTTAACTCAAAAATGTGAAAATTACATTTAGATGATGGTGGAGTCTGCTGCCCTTGAAATATTTATTCATAGTACTTGTGTTTGAGTTTATATTTCTTTCACACTTAGTTCAAGATGTCCACTGAGCATTCCTCTGTTTTATTCATGTGTTTATTTTCTAAACTAAAAAAGGCATGGGGGTTATATCCCTGCTCTTCTTGGCCAAGCCAAAGAGAACCCTCCTCCTGCATACTAGGTAGAGCCTATTTTCCTGAGAAAACCCCCAGAGCCCTCACTTTAGAGGCCAGCAGATTTAAGTGACACTGCAGACTTTGGAAGGTAGCCCCTTAGCTTCAACACATGTTGACTGCAGTGACTCAGTCAAGAAGCACTGTTGGCGCAGTAAAACAGGCCTTTAAAAACAAGCCGGTGCAGAAACGTGCAAGACGTGAGATAGCTGACTAAATAGTGAGAGACGCGAGGCAGAACTGAGAACTGGGAGCGAGGAGGGAGTTGGTAAATCATAGGGAGGATCTGACTCGTTGGTTGACTGGGCCATCTAAGACTAGGTAACCTTCCAATGAGAACAGCAGATTTAGCTAGGGTCTGCAACTAGTAGTAGTAAGTGCATACGGGTAGGATAACTAAGAATGAATAATTGAAAAGCAGTGCTAAATGTGCACCCTGAACATTGCCATGATAACGCAGTGAGCAGAGCAGGTGAGTGGCAATACAGTTAGAGTACCTGTGTCTGGAGCCCCACGTGGCACAGCCCTCGTCACTATCACTAGAACAGTCCTTGGTGAGGGGATGGATCATGGGGTGAGAGGAGCCAGAAGAGTCCAGGGAGAGGCTCCCGTTAGGGGAGGTAGGGTGAGTGGTGTCGGAGGCCGAGGGGGAGCTGACCAGGCCAGAGTCCTCAGCCATGCCCTCGGAGGCTGCATAGCCCTGATCCTGGAAGCTGCCACTGCTGCCCATAGATAAAGTCTCCTCTTCCTCTGTGTCTGGGGTCTGGGGTCCTGCCACAGAGAGCTGCCGAGAGTGCAGCCAAGCTGGGGTCCGGGTAGAGGGGTGGTAGACATGATCATCATCAACAACAATCATCAGTATTATTATCAGTATGATCGACTGACAGAAGAAAGCTGTATAATGAATCAAAATAAGCTAATATAGTTCATGTTATCTGTGGTCTATTGAGAAGAACAGTTCACAGCAACAGCATGTGCATGAGAGGGATGCAGTGAAGGGGAAGAGTGAGAGAAATATTATTATACAATGTTAGCTAGACATACATTCGGAGACACACACACACTTGTGGCTCAATGACACCTCTACGCTGATGGGCAGGCTTAAACATACCTTATGATCCTGTACTCAGTATTTGCCATGAACGATATTGACATGTTGCATCATATACCATAGTCCAATGGTCTCCCACTTGGCTTTGGAGCAAAACATTTAGATTGTATAACGTCTCACTTATCATCAAGCCAAAAGCAGGAGCATTAATGTATATTCCATTTCTTAGGTTTACAGTATTATCCAGCCAGCATGCAGAGCATATCACTGAGAAGTTGTTAGAGAGATGATTTAAAGCCCCCTAACCCCTGAGTGACCTTGGCTCCAATATGTGAGTGAGTGAGTGAGTGAGTGAGTGAGTGAGAGAAAGAGAGAGAAAGAAAGAAAGAGCGAGAAAGAGAGAAAGAGAGAGAAAGAGAGAGAGATGGGCCTGTCAACTTCAGGCAGAGCTGTAATGGTGAAGAGAGCCTGTTCCTGGAGATACAGTGACTCACACAGTGGCCTTCCCAACCCTTTCCCAGCACTGGCTTAGTCATGCCAGCTGCGACCACAGCCAGCACACACACACTCTTCCTAATCACCAGACACACACTGACGTTACCCAAAACAGCCAAAAACACTCTCGCACACAACCTCAAGCACATGCACAGTATATCCTTATCCAAAACTAAATCTTACACAAACAATGAACTCATGCTTGCTCCCATCACATAAACCCAAACCATGCACAAACCAAGTCAAGACACTCTGGCAGTAACTCTCTCTCTGTGCCAGTAACAATCTTACCCACATCCAGTCATAGACATCTATCATCTCTCTTTCCACAACATACTGAAACACACTAAGCCACATTACCAGCACACACAGAACAAAATCCCAATCACAAATCATTTCCTCATGGCCTCAATAAACAAGTGGTCTTTAAAGTCTTTAATGTTAAATGAAATGATAAAATATTAATGTTTTCATGCTTGTCCATTTCAAGGAAATCCTTGATGTCAATGATCTGTCATGCTAATTTTGCACTTGTGATGATAAACACATTTTTAAAGTGCTTTTTTGTACAATATAACAATTAAAAACCCATATGAATGCTGATATTGACAAAGGCACTTAAAGGAGGGCTGAATATCTGGATAGGCCAATACAGAATAGTTATTTATTTCACTCACTCACACATCCAACTTAAAAGCTAAAAACATGTAAACAAGAGTGTCTTCTATATAGATATCATAACTTCTCTCCACTGATATGTTGTCGCAGTGAAGCTGCTTCTCACAAACCCACTAATACTAACCAATGTCCCAGGATTTCATCTCAAAAAAAGGATGAACCCTCCCACATAAAAAAGTGTCATTGATTTATTGGTCACTCCTTAATGGAGACAACCAATCAGCATGCAGAGAAAAAAACAGCCTGGTTTCTAGATACTAACCATTACAAACACTAAGCAATAATATAGAAATCTATACCACCACATCATTGATTTGGAGATATCGTATGACTTTCCTTATACCCTCATTTCAAAATGTCTCCATCAATCACTCCACGCTCAATACATGTATGGCTATCTCATCTGCACTTAAACAGCCTACTGAACACACACATTCCTGTCCCCATCAGCCCTCACACATCAATCTCCTCTTAGTTCTCTACTGTACCAACCACTTTATAACTAGCTGAAATACAAAACGGCTTATAGTTTATACTGTATATACAGACATTTATAAAAACAAGCCACAAACACAAGGAAAAGGAAGCCCCATTCCACAATAGAGGGATTTGAAAGCGCAGAGATGGGAAAGAAAGTCAGTTCAAGGGGCAGTTCTAAGAACAGAATAAGAAGGATGGAAGGAGCAGAGGTCCAGCAGGAAGGGACGAAGGTGTAGAAGAAGCGAGGGAGGAGAGGAAGACAGTGAGAGGACGGCAGGCCAGAGAAGTCTGTCTGTCTGTTCACCGAGGCTTGGAGAACGGGAAACGGACAGGGGCACAGCAGTAGACTGTGGAGGGGAGAGGCAGAGAGGGGGAAAAGAAGACATAAGATAGAACTAGGACAGGATAGATAAAGGTTTTCTGGAGCCCTGGAGAAAGAAGTTGCCGTTATCGCAGCCTGACAACAGAAACATAAAATCACAGCCCTTTACAGACAGCAGGAGATAAAAAAACATGGGATGAAAACCTCACATTACTTTTGAACAGAGCCCTATAGGCCCTGGTCAAAAGAAGAGCATTATATAGAGAATAGGGTACCATTTGGGATACAAGGGAACTTTACTGTCACAACTGACTTTCAGCATTGGGCTCAGCTTGCCTATCAGCCTGGCTGTTATAAAGGCGGCCTCATAACTGTTTAACTGACTGCAAAGGAGATGAACCACGTGGAAAGCCTGGATAGAATGTCCACATGAGCTGGACTACACATTAAGAGGGAAAACTGTGATACACACAGAGATTGATTTCAATATGTTAGTCATTTAGCAGAAGCTCTGAACCAGAGCAACTTACAGTACATGGTACTGGTCCCCTCTGGGACTCAAACCCACAACCTTGGCATTGCAAGCACCATGCTCTACCAACTGAGCCACACGGGACATTCAACAACAACTATGAAGTTCAGGGAGGGAAGCAGCACTGAAAAAGGAGAGGAGTTAGAGGAAGACATGAAGGTTGGAAGGAGAGTGGCTGGCTGCCGGAGGGAAAGGCAGCCCAACAGTAGAGGTCAGCTTGGATGAAAGACCTACACTGAGGGGCCTCCTCCATGTGGTTCTCTGGTGAGGCATCGGGGGAGTCTGGGTCTGAGGGAGGGGGAGGGTACGGCGGGGGTGAGGGGATGACTAACTGGGGGAGCTCCCGTACTGGGGTTCGCAGAGGTTTGAGTGGCACTGGACGCTCAGCACCTAAAGAAAAGGAAGGATGCAGCAACACTGGGTGTTAGAATGGGGGAAATCAAATCGGCTTGAGAAAGTTTCATTGAAAAACACAAGTTCTGTATGATCATTCAAATAAAATCAAACAGGAAATACAACTGTTAAAAATAATATTGCCTTTGTTCATCATACTGTGCAGAATGAAATTACTTTTTTGAAAACAAACAATAAACAAAATACACAAGTTAATCAATGAATGGCTACATTAACAAATTACTGAAAGCTGCTTATAATGCTTAATGAATGTGGGGAAAGTACAGTAAAGCTACTCGCTTGAAGGGAAGCTTCTCAGTGACAATTGTGTTGCTTGCTGATCAGAGTCTCTAATCAGAGCCCCTTAAACAGAGCAGAGCAGAGATCACATCAGACTCTATGCCCCAGACTCCAGCTAAGGGAGATAGAAATGGAGCTTCACAAAACACTCCAGGCCAGGGCCGGACTACCCCATTTGGGGCCCGTTTTAGAAAAACGGATTCGTTTTTTAAGAAAACAGCTAACTTCCTGCATTTCAACACATTCTGTAAAGCTATTCTACACATTTTGTCATGAGTCTGAGAATATGTTGCAATTGTAAAGCTAATTTCCTGCAATTCCACACTTTTTGTCATGGGTCAGAGAAAAATGTTGCTGCTTGATAGCTAATCTCATGCTATTGTTCACATTTTGCCATGAGGCTGAGAGAAAATGTTGCAGTTTTAACCTTTTCACCCGTGAGTTCCAAATATCGATGATGGTCGCCCCAGCGTGATTTGTTATGCACCCGATGTTAGAATGCACTGTTCCAAAATATGATTGATGCGCAACAGGACAGTTAACCCACACTGCCTGCTAATTATCTATAGGCTGTTTCAACTTGTCAATTTCAAATGATTTTCTAACAGTTTGAGTTGAGGTGTGTTCCGCCGCCTCATTAATTCACATAAAAGTAGCCCATTTCACTGTAGCAGACAATTTATGTTTGAGGCTTTACTGAGCCGGACAAACCTCTCTCTTCGAGGAGAGCCCAAGCACCTCCCCAGTGTTTCCACAGATCAAATATGCAGATATTTGCGCAGTCTTACACAAACCTTTTCTCCCTGGCACATTTCCTGGCTGGCGCTCGCATTGCCTTCATTGTTGTTTTCCTTACAAATAATAACTTTGGACATGTGTGCGTTCCTACCAAAGTAAGTGCCTTATTTTCTGTATATCGTGTTGTCTTTTCTACTGCAGCATACAGTATGTATGTATTGAGCATAATGTATTTACAGTTTTATTCATGTTTTCAAGTATTGGTGACAAGTAATGCATTCTGATTATTGCATAGATTGTAATGGACACCTTTGATGTATGTAAAATACTTTTTTGAAGGTTGTACTGATTATGATGAGCTAATGCTAAGCTATTTGCCAGCTATGTGTGATGCCATGTTTGTTGACATTATACAATGCATTCTGGGTGTCACGTAAACATCTGTCAAAATATGTTATAATGAGGAGAAGGAATGGTTCACAAATCTTTCGAGTAAACTTCTGGAATTGAATGAAGGGAAGTGAATGACCATAGACAACATAACCCCTTCAACATGCATACTGCAAACAGACCAAACTCATCTTGCCTCCTCTTATTATCTTTGGTTGACGCGAAAAAACAAAACAGTGTGGCGTGCACACACTACCCATCGTTGGATTACATTAGATTTTTAGAAAGCGTTTTACTCAATTATTTAGATCAATGGTGAGCTCACCCTTGATGTGATGAATTGTAAATAGTTATTTCTAGGGGGTTCCAATTCACATTGTGGTTTCTGTTAGCTAAATATGACTGCTTGTGTTACGTCAAATCTTTCCTCTACCTTTATTTAACTAGGCAAGTCAGTTAAGAACAAATTCTTATTTTCAATGACGGCCTAGGAACTGCACTAGGACTAATGTAGCCTACATTTTCCGTTTTTTTATTTTACCTTTATTTAACTAGGCAAGTCAGTTAAGAACAAATTCTTATTTTCAATGACGGCCTAGGAACTGTGGGTTAACTGCCTGTTCAGGGGCAGAACGACAGATTTGTACCTTGTCAGCTCGGGGATTTGAACTTGCAACCTTCCGGTTACTAGTCCAATGCTAGTCCAATGCTCTAACCACTAGGCTACCCTGCCGCCCCAACACACATACATTGCATGATTGTGTTATGCTGTCGCTACTTCTGTGAATATCTGAACATTGCATCCAAAAATAAACTGGTCACATTCAGGACATAACTTTGTAAGGACTGTGTTTGTGCAAAATGTCTCTGTGAAAAAACAGTGTGGCCAGCTCAAACGCTGACTGTTGCATCAATCGAAACATCAAGGGGGTTTCAGAACAGTAGGCCACTTGACAAAACAAGAATCTCCATATCTGGTGTTTTATGTAGAAGTGTATAATCACAATTAGTCAACTTTAGATTTTCAGAATATTGTCATCTTGGATTTCCATATTAAAAGGGAGTCTGCTTTGACTCATATCAGTGATCACATACATAGTATGAGCACACAGCGGCAATAAACTCAGAAACATTCAGAGAAATCCTACAGAAATACTGATGGCAATGGGTGGACTGGAGCTGAACGGCCTGCCACGGGAGTGTAACTGTGTGTGTTGGTCCTAAATAGCACCCTATTACCTATATAGTGCACTACTTTTGACCTGGGCCCATAGGGCTCTTGTCATAAATAGTGCCCTATAAGGGAATAGGGTGCCATTTGGGATAAAACCAGTAACAGGCTGATGTAATGGCAGCCAGTGCTGAGCGATGTGAGCAATCTGTCAACATATGCCTCACGCATCCCTTACTCAGCAGCTGATGGACTGCAAGGAGTAGAGCTGGCCGTGGGAGTGACTGACTCTGTGCCTCAGCCCCTTTAGATGATTGACTGTTTTCCAGGCGTGACAGCTAGCGCCACAAAAATATGTACCTAGCTATGGGACTTAAACGCACACAGCAGATTAAGATGAGAGAATCCCTATTGTCAGCACTGAAGATAACGTAAGACGTGGGGTAAGAAACACACCCTTCAGAGGCTAACAGATGATCTGCAGGACCTTTATAAACACTGAGGGGACATGCGCGCGCACACACACACACACGGTGGGTGGATTGATTGAAACAGCCCCAATTGAGTGGGTTGAAATCTCAGTTTTTTTCCAGACAGAAAAGCTATTTTAAGATGAGAATCAACGATCGAAAAACCACCTATTAGAAATAGAGCCTCTGTGCCTGAGCCAAACATTTAAAATTGGGTTGAGGGACTATGATGTGAGAGAGAAGAAGCAGAGGAGAGCGAGAGCAGACGAAAAGAGGACAAGAGAACAGACGAAAAGAGAACAGACGAAAAGAGGAAAAGAGCATAGAGGAGCAGTGTGCCATGTGAGAGAGTAGAGAGATATCTGGGTTGCACTATTCCTGCTAACAGAGCCAATAGAGGTTCTTTCTCTCCACACAGTTGGAGGCAGGAAACAACTGCGCTCACATACATTATAGAACATAAACAATGATTATCTTTAGCCCAAAGGGGTTAAATAAGGGGAAACATCTAAAATCCCTGTAGTACATCATCCCTAATTGATGCATGTCATCTATTTATTTCCAGACTGTACAACCGATGATGTACAAACCATAAATATACAACTTCAGATCAGAACATAATGATTTGTTTTGTTATGTTTTGGGGAAATCTAGTTGTTCTGCCTTGTGAGCAATAGATAGGTCTGTGGATCTGACAGGGTCTTCCCAGCAGAAGTCTATTAGAAAGGTCTGTGGATCTGACAGGGTCTTCCCAGCAGAAGTCTATTAGAAAGGTCTGTGGATCTGACAGGGTCTTCCCAGCAGAAGTCTATTAGAAAGGTCTGTGGATCTGACAGGGTCTTCCCAGCAGAAGTCTATTAGAAAGGTCTGTGGATCTGACAGGGTCTTCCCAGCAGAAGTCTATTAGAAAGGTCTGTGGATCTGACAGGGTCTTCCCAGCAGAAGTCTATTAGAAAGGTCTGTGGATCTGACAGGTCTTCCCAGCAGAAGTCTATTAGAAAGGTCTGTGGATCTGACAGGGTCTTCCCAGCAGAAGTCTATTAGAAAGGTCTGTGGATCTGACAGGGTCTTCCCAGCAGAAGTCTATTAGAAAGGTCTGTGGATCTGACAGGGTCTTACCAGCAGAGGTCTATTAGAAAGGTCTGTGGATCTGACAGGGTCTTCCCAGCAGAAGTCTATTTGTTCTGCACAGTGTCTTGGGAATAGCAGAGGGGAGGGAGGCACACTCAGGTCTATAAATCAATTCCCCAGAGCTGTCTGCTTTAAGTGCATCCACTGCACTAAACACTTCATCCCTCAACCTCTCCAAGCTAAATACATCTGGTCCACTTCAACTAGTTTCAAGAAAAGACATGGAGGGTAAAGCAATCGATATAACTCTAGTCTTGTGCATGTTGTTCCCTTGTTAGATTAGGTAGGACAGGGATTATTTTTGGCTGGAGAAATGTCATATTCTACAGTACAGTGCATCAATAGAAATAGCGAGCCTAATAGCAATGCTATTTCACCTGGTTTACTAAGGAAAGATTGTACAAAACGTAAGGCATTCAATCAAATCTGCAGCACTGAAATCCCGGCCAACTCCTGTCGTGTGACATAGTAAAAAAAAAAGTTTATGCAGCCTTGGGTCCCTACTGGCTAAATGACTGTACAGGTATCATGTCTACCACCAGTGACTCAGTTCAGGTTCAGGGGAACCCATTATAGTGAAAAGCGGAAGCAATCCTTGAGGGTGTTCTCCAATTGGGTTAAACCATTTGGGTGAGATCATTAAGGAGCCTACCTAGGCCAGGGTTGTTACACTGTTATATGACTGCTATGACAAACATCTTGTGAGTCAGTGCTCAACATGGTGCAAAGCACGTTCTGTCCCTTCATCTACCTCTGAACACTGACTGGAACAGCCTGCGGGTTGACGGGAGAGAACTCAATCAGCCTCTTTACATTGACTATATGTGTACTGATGATACTGACCCATGGCACTGTGTCTGTTGTTCTCTTTCTCGTCTAGTTTCAGGCCAAGAGCAGACTCTCCTCTGGTCTCCTCCGGTGTGTTGCAGCGGGACGAGTCGGGGGTGGGCTTGGCCTTGTCAGTGCTGCTCCTGGGGGCAGAGTCAACCTTTTCAACCTTGCTGGTAGGGGCGACATTGACCATAGTCTTGCTCCTGGGGCCGGTGTCAACCTCGCTGGGGGCGGAGTCTTGGGAGGAGTCAGCCATGGCAGCAATGTTGATGGGGCTGGAATCAGGGCCGGGCTTGGACACATCAGCCCTGCTAGAGGCGGAATCAGAGTCGGCCATTGAGGTGTCAGCGACAGAGGTGCCGGCGGCGACCCCACTACTGCTGCTGCTGTAGACAGACCCATTGCTCAGCTCAGAGCCAGAGTCCTCCTCCGCAGGCAAGCTGGGGGCTGGGGAGGGAGAGGGGGCCATCTGGACAGAGGTGAGAGGTGCTGGGGTGCTAGGAGCTGGGGTGACAGAGGTAGCAGGGGTAGGAGGGGGTGCCGGGGCCTTCCTCTTCCTCAGTGTACTCTCTGAGTCAGGAGCCCCCTGAGAGAGAGCGAGAGAGAGAGAGAGAATGAGTCATGGGCTTAACAACTCCCCCTAGCCATGACAATATACCCTATAAATAATTTATTATTGGACATCTTCACTGCTCATTATCATTATTAAAAGGTGCACCGTGCAAAATTGCGCCGCCATTTCCTGGTTGCTAAAATTCTAATAGTTCACCTAACTTCAATTTATGTTACAAAACAGGCAATCATTGTACTATCTAAACCGATGTGAAATATCTTTTCCATAACCAAAAATACTGTATTTCCAGCAGTTTGAAGCTGGTGTACAAAACCCAAAGTAAAAGATGCAAAAACAAAACTTAAGAATGGGAAGCATAGAAATAGAGCACATAGAACAGATCAAATGCTTATTAGACTTGATTTCAATGAGAATGCCATAACTAACATTTATATGTGAATTTGGTCAGGTTGACAAAAAGTTACATATTATTGCTGCCTTATACAACAAAACAATATGTGACTCATTTAATCTCAACATATCCTCTGATCCTTGAGGCATGGACATAAAAACACTTTCAAACATTTTTGGTAGCCATTTCAAATCTTTTCATGGGAATCAAATCAAATCAAGCTTTATTTATATAGCACATTTCAGACATGACTGCAACACAGGGCGCTTCACAGGAAAAAACTATGAAAAAACAATGAAAATAAAAACAAATATTTACTACACAACAAACATAAGTGGATAGAAACTAAAGAACAATAAAAACTGAAACACTAAAAAAAGCATCCTAAGGAAAAGGTGTGTTTAATGTGTGTTTTAAGATCTCTTTTAAATATGTCCACAGTTTCAGCCCACTTCATGTTCTCTATCAGGCTATTCCAGAGGCTGGTGGCATAGTAACTAAAGGCTACCGCTCCATGCCTCTTGGTCCTAGGCTTTGGGATAGTTAAAAGGCCAGTGCCAGAGGACCTGAGGGACCTACTGGGTAGATAAGTCAAAAGCATGTCTGACATGTACCGAGGTGCACAATCATGGATTGATTTAAAAACCAATAGAAGAATATTAAAATGAATTCTAAAGCTCAGAGGCAGAGATTTTAAAACGGGTGTAATGTGGGCTCTCCGTCTGGTCTTGGGCAGTACCCATGTTGCAGCATTCTGTATGTTTTGCAGTTGACCAGTGACTTTCTTAGCCAGACCAGACAGGAGAGCATTACAGTAGTCAAGCTGCTTGTAACAAAAGTATGGATGAGTCTCTCTGTATCAGCCTGAGATAGAAACGGTCGCACCTTTAGCAATGTTCCTCAGGTGGTAAAAAGCTATTTTGGTCACATTCTTAATGTGTGATCCGAAACTTAGATCAGAATTGAACATGACCCATAGGGTTTTTATTACCTGGTGTTTTCTTTGTTGCCCGTGAATCTTATTTGACCGTAATGTTGTGCGTGACCTAAAGCTTTACATTGATCAAAAAAGGTGTTGCGTGAGTTTGGGCGCATTAGCCTCATCTCGAAATAGTTGTGATAGGAGAAACCTGAGGATGGATAAACAACATTGTAGTTACTCCACAATACTATTCTAGTTTACAGGTTGAAAAGAAGGAAGCCATCACAGAATACAAATATTTCATAACACGCATTCTGATTTCAACAAGGCAATAAAGTGAAAATGAGGCAAAGCAACATTAAAACTTCAATTCTAAAATAGTGATTAACTTTCTGCCCTGAATACAAAATGTTATGTTTGGGACAATTCAAATACAACACATTAACTACATTTTTTTGCCCGTTTTCTCACCAATTTCGTGGTATCCAATTGGTAGTTACAGTCTTGTCTCATCGCTGCAACTCCCGTATGGACTCGGGAGAGGCGAAGGTCAAGAGCCGTGCATCCTCTGAAACATAACCCAACCAAGCCACATTGCTTCTGGACACAATGCCCCACTTAACCCGGAAGCCAACCACACCAATCTGCCTAGAAGGCCAGCATCCCGGAGTCGCCTCTTCACTGTTGATGTTGAGACGGGTGTTTTGAGGATACTATTTAATGAAGCTGCCAGTTAAGGACTTGTGAGGCGTCTGTTTCTCAAACTAGACACTCTAATGTACTTTTCCTCTTGCTCAGTTGTGCACCGGGACCTCCCTCTCCTCTCCTCTTTCTTTCTTTCTGGTTAGAGCCAGTTTGCACTGTTCTGTGACGGGAGTAGTACACAGCGTTGTATGAGATCTTCAGTTTCTTGGCAATTTCTCGCATAGAATAGCCTTAATTTCTCAAAACAAGAATATACTGACAAGTTTCAGAATACAGTTCTTTGTTTCTGGCCATTTTGAGCCTGTAATTGAACCCACAAATGTTGATGCTCCAGATACTCACCTAGTCTAAAGAAGGTCTGTTTTATTGCTTCTTTAATCAGGACAAAAGTTTTCAGCTGTGCTAACATAATTGCAAAAGGGTTTTTTAATGATCAAATAGCCTTTTAAATTGATAAACCTGGATTAGCTAACACGACGTGCAATTGGAACACAGGAGTGATGGTTGCTGATTGTGGGCCTCTGTACGCCTATGTAGATATTCCATAAAAAAATCAGACGTTTCCAGCTACAATAGTCATTTACAACATGAACAATGTCTACACTGTATTTCTGATCAATATGTTATTTTAAATGGACCAAAAATGTCCTTTTCTTTCAAAAACAAGGACATTTCTAAGTGAACACAAACTTTCGAACGGTAGTGTGTATATATATATATATATATATATATATTTTTTTTTTGCTAGGTAGCGTTAGCATGCGCTAGACGGCTGTACCTGCGCCAAAACGCCGGTATTTTTCATCCTATAGCTTGTTCTCCATCTTCTTTCTAAATAGTGAGTCAACATGTTTTCAGCACTTTTATTTCCATGCCTGATAAAAACATTTTCTCATGCTCTCTTGTCTCTCTGCAGCAGACATAGTGAACATCAATTCGCAATATCAAATTGCAATACTATAGAATCATGATGTTGTGATAAATTCTGCAACCACAGTGAGAATTGCAATACATATTGTATCGGCACCTACGTATCGTGATATTAACGTATCATGAGGTCCCTGGCAATTCCCAGACCTAATTAAAATGGGTCAACACCTCCTTATATCTTCGACAAATGTTCCCCCTGCTACAAACTATCTGTACTACTACTACTGTCATCTGTCTGCATGTCAACTGGTGAGCTGTTTATGAACTCAATGACCCATGCCTCCAGTACAGAGACCATAGATATGGAAAGACAGCACACATTCTATCCTTCCAAATGGCATCCTCTGTGACAGCCCTGGGGCTGCCCATGCTACCTCCATTGTAAAGTAGTCATCCAGAGCCCTCTATCTTCATGGCAGAGACAGACAGCCATTACCCTGGTATTACTATTCACTCTACCACTGACAGACTGTAACTCCCCATGCTTCCTCATCTTACATGCTCCATTAGATCCACAAAGTTGACCTGACACAACTCACTGTCTCAAAACTATCCAGTAAACGTATGGTCCAATGAGAAATATTCACCACTCTCTAAAGTGTGTGTGCAAATGGTTTATATTGCAGGCGTTATGCTTCCAACATATATATCAGATTTAGACGGGAGCTAAACCATTGCCATGCAGGGTTATTAAATATACTAAGCAAGGGAAGCTTTGGTCTCCATTTGGCCAATCTTATGTACATGTTCCCCAGACTTAAATTGGCTCCTCTAAATCCCAAAGCACACCACTCAGCCACTTTAAACAGTAATCCATAGCTGAGCAACACAATCAATTCCCTTGGTATGTTTACACTCCAGTACAACTGTAGTATGGAGCATTCATAGAGAATGGCCTGATTACAGCCTGTGAGAGGACGCCGTCGCTTCGTTCAGCTGCACTGTATTGTCTTTCACTCTGAAGAGCAGCCAATCAGTCACACACGTGCACCCACATGGTCATGCACACATACGTACACACACACACACGCACATCCATCTTCATATCCCAGTCAGTCCTCCATTACAGCTTCAACTTTGCCCCACATGCTATGGTATGCCAGAGACCGACAAGTATGAACGGTGGTGTGATGGTGGAGTTGGTGGAGGTGCATACACAGTTCAGGGAGTTTATGCAACTCTACCTCTGTAAAGAAGTGCAAGGTGGTGGGCAGTAAGTAACACAGCGTTCCAACCACAATGACTCAATCCCAGAGAAACACCACATGCCTTTTCTTAGAATATAAAAATAAAAAAGGACATTCTGACTTACTTCAACCACGTTCAAGGAATAAATCAAAAAAAGTTTTGACAAATCATTTATGGCTTGTTGCTACTTTCATCGCAATTTCGAGCCCGAGGTGATTTTCCATGAGCCATGCCCAAACTGCTGTGCACTCTCTCACCCAGTCAGACTTGCCTACCTACCACTTGCACAACCCATCTCCCAGCTCTACTAACTCTATATCACAGACTGTATCAAATCACATTGACTATACACTGATGTGCTGCCATTCAATGCTGTCATTCAGTCAAATATTTCTATAGCTTTTCTACCCCCTAATCCTGCAGGAATGCTAGCTCACTCCTTAATGGTTGACTTGGTCTATGTCCCAAATGGAATCCATAGTGCACTACGTTAGACTAAAGCTCTATGGGCCCTGGTCAAAAGTAGTGCACTATTACGTGAATAGGGGGATGCAGGCTCAGTCCCCTGGCTGCCAAAGCTCCAGCTTTTGAATTACTCAACACAGCACACCACTCCAGAGCTGGCACAGTGAATTTAGAGGCTCTTTATGGTCAGACCACACACACACACACAGAAAAACGGGCACGCTTGCTTACACACACATCTGTAAGTACGTGCACACAAGTACATGCACACACATACACACATTTGAAAGTAGAAGTATATCAATAGAGAGCCAATGTACCACTGTAGACAAAGTGTGGACTACTCTGCCAACTGTAGTGAAAATATTCCATTATATCTTTATCAGTGCTGGATATGACTTTGTCTGCTAAAGTTAAGATTACATTCCAACATAAAACCACAACAACGATAGGTTTTTTGTCTTTTTTTTAGGTACAAAACAATTATTTCAAAAACTTAACTGTGAGACTGAGATTTGGAAATAATAATGATTTAAATGTGAACAGAAACACAAAACACAGCTCCAAACATGCCCCATTATCTCCAACAGGAGGAGAGAAGCTCATTAGAGCCAACATAACATGGTGAAAAAACAACATTCCCCACAACATTTCTGTGAGAAGACGCCACCACTACTTCATTAGATTGACACACACACACACACACAGAGAGAGAGATGGTAGACTACACAGTTCCAGTGGGCTGTTTGTTTTGGCATTAGGGGCCTCTTCCTTTGTTCCTGAGAACACAACGTTTTCTTCCTTAGGAAAGAGGAAAGAAGCATGACAGAGAGACTCCCAAATGGAACCCTATCCCCTATATCAGTGTTTCCCAACCCTGGTTCTCAAGTACCCCCAACAGAACACTTTTTCATTGTAGCCCTGGACAAACGCACTTCATTCAACTCATTGAGGTCTTGATGATTATTTGACAAGTTGAATCCGGTGTGCTTGTCCAGGGTTACAATAAAAAGTGTGTACTGTTGGGGGTACTCGAGAACCAAGGTTGGGAAACACAGGGCTCTGGTCAAAAGTAGTGTACTATATAGGGAATGGGGTGCCATATGGGACACACTCTAAATCTGCACTCAAAACTATTAGAGCTGCCCATGCTTCTGTTTGCCACTTATTTTAAAATCACACTGTTCCACAGCAGAGCCTGTCCCACTTAAACATCCCCAGTGTTGCCTAATACATACACTAGCAAGTTTGCATGAAGTGAAACAACACAACCTAAAATAAACTGCATGGCCTTAAGTGATAGAATATAATTTACAAAGGAAATAGAGGTTGTCAGCAGATGGGCGGAAAAACCAAGGTAGGCCCCTTGAATAGTCCAATTCAGAGAGGCGTTGAGTAATTTAAGGCTTCCACACCAACCATTCTCACTAACTCAAAGTGTTCTGCAGCCACATGGTTTACTTGTGTAGCAATCATGTAGGCCTAACTGAGGGATTGCAAACATATGACTCAGATCACAAGCTTCCTCTTAAAGGAATCATGTGTGACCTTCAAAAAGTGTGACCTTACAGAATGTGGAACATTTTAAAACACTATTGGTTAAAACCTTCATGGAGGATTCCCCACAAATTCAATAAAAATAAATAAAAGGACCACAACTATTACTGAGAATGGTACCATCAGCCCAATGTAGAAATATCCAAACCTTGCAAAATTGTAAACAGACAACTTGTATCTTGCTAAAACAGATTAAAACGGTAGGCTACATTAAAGTGGATTAAAATCGCTGCAGTACAAAAAGCCAATGACGGATTGCTATGAAAGACTAAACCCCTCTTGGTTCAAATTATGACATCTCCCTAAGGAATGGTTTATGCAGGTAATGCTAGCCATCTCAATCAATCACACTTAGCCTGTGCTGCCAGCTATCCCCCTGATGGGATGGAGTCTGAGGTTACGTCCCAAATGGTACCATATTCCTTATATAGTGCACTACTTTTGACCAGGACAAATAGGGATGCTGCCTCAGACTGTACTGCTCAGGGGCTGCTTGGCAGGTCCACCCTGAAAGCAAAGCGAGGAGTCGATATATCAACATCACTAAGAGCCATGCTGCAGAGAAAAACAGAGTATATTCAGTAGGCTCCATGACATTTGTACCGTTGATTTAAATACTTGAGAACAGTTCAGGTCAACTACCGAGATTCATAGAAGAATAACACTCCTTACAGTAGGATTGGAAAATTCTGTTGATTTCCCAAGATTCCCAGGTTTCCCAGAAATCCTGGTTGGAAGATTCCCAGCATCAGGTGAAAAAAAAGGAGCAAGGAATCTGGAATTCTCCAACTAGGATTTCTGAAAACCTGGCTATTTTGGAAAGTTACTGGAATTTTGCAACCCTACCCTGGAGTGAGCAGATTGAAGCCCCCAAAAAGGGAACCATATATGTCTATTAGAAATGTGTTGAGCGTGTACTGACTATAATGATCATGTACAACACTGTGTTCCTACAGTAGGCTCAAAGTCTCTTAGACCAATCACTATTCTAACCTAACCCCCTTCCCTTTCAGTGGTCTTCTGAGTTTTGTTTTTGCCCGCTTTGAGGACAATACAGTGCCACTGACACGGCCCGCAACCAAAACATGCGGACTCTCCTTCACTGCAGCCGACGTGAGTAAAACATTTAAACGTGTTAACCCTCGCAAGGCTGCAGGCCCAGACGGCATCCCCAGCCGCGCCCTCAGAGCATGCGCAGACCAGCTGGCTGGTGTGTTTACGGACATATTCAATCAATCCTTATCCCAGTCTGCTGTTCCCACATGCTTCAAGAGGGCCACCATTCTTCCTGTTCCCAAGAAAGCTAAGGTAACTGAGCTAAACGACTACCGCCCCGTAGCACTCACTTCAGTCATCATGAAGTGCTTTGAGAGACTAGTCAAGGACCATATCACCTCCACCCTACCTGACACCCTAGACCCACTCCAATTTGCTTTTGCTAAAATGCTTTTACACCTGCATTGTTTGCTGTTTGGGGTTTTAGGCTGGGTTTCTGTACAGCACTTTGAGATATCAGCTGATGTACGAAGGGCTATATAAATACATTTGATTTGATTTGATTTGATTTGCTTACCGCCCAAATAGATCCACAGACGATGCAATCTCAACCACACTGCACACTGCCCTAACCCACCGTGACAAGAGGAATACCTATGTGAGAATGCTGTTCATCGACTACAGCTCGGCATTTAACACCATAGTACCCTCCAAACTTGTCATCAAGCTCGAAACCCTGGGTCTTGACCCCGCCCTGTGCAACTGGGTACTGGACTTCCTGACGGGCCGCCCCCAGGTGGTGAGGGTAGGTAACAACATCTCCACCCCGCTGATCTTCAACACTGGGGCCCCACAAGGGTGCGTTCTGAGCCCTCTCCTGTACTCCCTGTTCACCCACGACTGCGTGGCCATGCACGCCTCCAACTCAATCATCAAGTTTGCGGACGACACAACAGTGGTAGGCTTGATTACCAACAACGACGAGACGGCCTACAGGGAGGAGGTGAGGGCCCTCGGAGTGTGGTGTCAGGAAATTAACCTCACACTCAACGTCAACAAAACAAAGGAGATGATTGTGGACTTCAGGAAACAGCAGAGGGAGCACCTCCCTATCCACATCGATGGGACAGTAGTGGAGAGGGTAGTAAGTTTTAAGTTCCTCGGCGTACACATCACAGACAAACTGAATTGGTCCATCCACACAGACAGCATCGTGAAGAAGGCGCAGCAGCGACTCTTCAACCACAGGAGGCTGAAGAAATTCGGCTTGTCACCAAAAGCACTCACAAACTTCTACAGATGCACAATCGAGAGCATCCTGTCGGGCTGTATCACCGCCTGGTACGGCAACTGCTCCGCCCACAACCGTAAGGCTCTCCAGAGGGTAGTGAGGTCTGCACAACGCATCACCGGGAGGGGGGCAAACTACCTGCCCTCCAAGACACCTACACCACCCAATGTCACAGGAAGGCCATAAAGATCATCAAGGACAACAACCACCCGAGCCACTGCCTATTCACCCCGCTATCATCCAGAAGGCGAGGTCAGTACAGGTGCATCAGAGCAGGGACTGAGAGACTGAAAAACAGCTTCTATCTCAAGGCCAGACTGTTAAACAGCCACCACTAACATTGAGTGGCTGCTGCCAACACACTGACTCAACTCCAGCAACTTTAATAATGGGAATTGATGGGAATTGATGTAAAATATATCACTAGCCACTTTAAACAATGCTACCTAATATAATGTTTACATACCCTACATTATTCATCTCATATGTATATGTATATACTGTACGCTATATCATCTACTGCATCTTTATGTAATACATGTATCACTAGCCACTTTAAACTATGCCACTTTGTTTACATACCCTACATTACTCATCTCAAATGTATATACTGTACTCGATACCATCTACTGCATCTTGCCTATGCTGTTCTGTACCATCACTCATTCATATCTTTATGTACATATTCTTTATCCCTTTACACTTGTGTGTATAAGGTAGTAGTTTTGGCATTGTTAGATCAGGTTAGATTACTCGTTGGTTATTACTGCATTGTCGGAACTAGAAGCACAAGCATTTCGCTACACTCGCATTAACATCTGCTAACCATGTGTATGTGACAAATACATTTGATTCGATTTTTAATGCCATCTCATCCAAGAGATAGTTGTTGAAATTATTCAATTTCTTTTACAGCAAACTTTTGTCTCGTTTGTTGAACCCTCAACCTCACCTGTGCTCTGACTATGTACAGTAACATTGGCATAAAGAGCCTGTCAAGCTGATTTCATGCCTGTCTGCCTCTGGAAACACGACACCCCACTTATACATATTTGATATTGTGCCACCAAAACACACCTCATCCACTGCTGCATTATTACTGCAATCTCATAATCAAAACCAGCGTTTATGTTAACAGTCTGTCTGTCACTAGAGACTACTGTTGCATAAGCCTGAGTCTGATGTTACCTTTCCAGCATGCCAAACAGGCTTACACAAGTGTGCCTGCCTGCCTGTGTAAAACCTATTACCAAACCCTGAAGCGGACAGCTCAGGATGACAGGCTAGGCCATGTCATAGAAGGCATTCTAAACATGACCTCTTACATGCTGACCACATCGCTCGCGCCACATGTGCAAGCGCTGCAATCATTGCAGGCACAATGTTCACGCGTGTCAATGGGCGTCTGCGTAGCCAGGCGCTAAAATAAAACTTGGTTCTATTTGTGACGTGTGTTGTGCTGCAAGTCCCGCCTCTCCCATCTCATTGGTTTTTAGGAGCATATACCCACGTGTCATCTCCTCATTGGTTTTTAGTAGCATATGTGTGGGTGATTGAACATGGGTGATTGAAAAATGAACTGAGGTCCACACTCGAGTGCAATTGGTGGTGGTAATGCACATTAAAGTTGGTTGCCAACCGCCATATAAAGTCCAAAAAAGAAGAGGAAGCCTGAAGGAGGAGAGATTACTAGAAACACACTTTTACCCTTTTATCTGTGGATTAATTGTCAGAGTAGAGGACCTTGTGCATTTCAGGTAAAATGACAACCTAATGTTTATATCCCAGGACAAATTAGCTAGCAACAGCAAGCTAGCTAAATTGACATCGATGTTTAATGCTTTTCAACCTGTCCCCAAATTAATATAGTTGGTTCAGAGTTGTTGATATTTCAACCTGCGTGTCCTGATCGCGTCTAATGTGGGTGGACAAAATCAACATGCGTGCAACGTCGCACACGTGCATGTACCGTATCGTCAACATGTTAGCCTACTCCTGTCCAAATCATAATGTCAGCTAATTGCCTAATAAAGGCTTTAAACACTCCTTCAACACAACATGTTAGATGTATACAGTACCAAATTGCACCATATTCCCTTTGAAGTGCACTATAAAGGGAATAGGGTGCAATTTGGGATGTACACATTTTTTGTTGTTGTCTTGACCCCAAATAAACCCAGTTGGCTATTTGATTGAATAAGGCCTTGAGCTTGGCTATTGATTGTAAATTGATACTGTACTGAGATCAATAGAGGGTTATAACTTGTGATGGGAGGGGGGGTTGATACAGTTACCAATCGGATGTTATTTTTGACGATATATCGTTTTTGACAATATCGCAATATTATTTTTGTGCTAGTTGGATGTACCTGCACCAAATCTCCAGTATTTTTCCTTCATACCTTGTTCTCCATCTTATTTTTTAAATTGGAAGCCAATTTGTTTTCAGCTCCTTTATTTCCATGACTGATCAAAACATGTTTTCTCATGTCTCTCTCTTGTCCCTCTGCAGCAGACATATGGTGAGAAATATATTTGGAACAATGATTTGATCTAAAATCACAGTATTGAATTGCAATACATATACAATCGTTAGAGTCGCAATACATATTGTATCGGCACTTAAGCATCGTGATAATATCGTATCGTTGGGGTCTCTGGTAATTCCGAGCTTAACATTCTTAGAAAAAAGGTTGTTTTCAGGGAGAACCCTTTTTGGTTCCATGAGAATTTGACTGGGAGAAACCTTTTTGGAACCAAAAGGATTTTACCTGGAACCAAAAAGGGTTCTTCAGAAGGTTCTCCTATGGGTACAGCCAAATAACCCTTTTAGGTTCTACATAGCACCTTTTGCTATATAGAGTGTAGTCATACCGCAAGGGGAACAGATTGTCATCACTACAACACTAGCCATCCTACCAGTAGCTCAGGCTCATGGAAAGGAGACCTAGGAGCAGCCATCCCATCCCTCAGGCACTCCGTCCTCATCTGATCTCTCTGTCCTTGTCTAACCCTCACAAAAGGGTACATCGGGCCCATGTGCCTCAACATGCAGCCAGCCATCTTCCAAACACAACGCTTTGTCTCATCCGTGCTAGCGAGTCACGGCACAGCTAGTGTTGCTTATCTCTGGGTGAACGGACTGATAAAGACGTCATCAGTGTGGTGTTTCTGAACAGTGTCTAATACCCTTTACAGACATATGGAATGTGGCGCCTTGAAAGCGCCTCGGCTACAGCATGTTTGTCTGTCTGTAACGGTACGCTATGGCTTTTTAAATGCCGACACAAAAACTTTCGAGATAGCTTCAATGCACCACTGAACAGGCATTTTACTTGTCAATCAAATAATCTCGAGCTGCCTGCATGCAACCTGGCTGCCTGCGTGCAGACCACTCTACCCTAAAAAAGTATGTTAAAGTTCATTAAATACCATGATTTACCAAGACATTTAGTAAAAAGAAAACACATCTAGCTACCCTACCATAAAAGACCGCATAAAAACAACACAACTGCACATCAATCAGCTGTGTTTATTGTCGTCAGGGAAAGAATACTGAACGCTTCTGATGTGGCTCTTAATTTAATTGTCTGAAAGGATATCAATTGTCGCTATAAAGGGTATAATAACAGACAGCGGAGAGAAAAAAAACCTGGGAGCCACGACAACATAAACCCAAATTAAATCCTGATTGGAAGAACAGCGTGAGTAGTACACAGAATACTGTGTGGACACCTTATGCTTCTCAACAGGAGTCGGTGTCCAAATGGCACCCTATTCGCTACATAGTGCACTATTTTTAACCAGAGCACTATAGACCCTGGTAAAAGTAGTACACTATATAGGGAATAGGGTGGCATTTACAATGTAATCCATTTCACAGATTAAGCAGTGTGTTCCTGTTAGTAACGGTCACTATGACCACAACACACAGTTCCAGACAAACCCCATTCGCTCCAACAGGAGGAGAGAAGCCCATTAGAGCCAACAAAACATGGTGAAAAAAACATCACGAGAAGAGAAATAACACTACCACTATTGCTATTAGATCCACAAATAACACAAGGAGATTAAAGGAAATGTTTAGCCAATGTTGCAATAATTGATATAAACACAGGTCACCATGACCTGAAGTGTGTGTGTGTTGCCCTCTTACCTGGTAGGCCTCCAGTGTGTAGCAGCCCTGGCAGGGTGTGGGGGCCGGGGGGGCCCTCCTCTTCTTAAGCTCTATCCTGGGGGACATCCTGGAGATGTTCATGACGGACTGGGACTGGCCCAGGGTGCTGGGCCGCGCCTCCACACAGGGCACGATGGACACCGTGGACAGGCCCTGGAGGAGGAGGGAGAGAGAGAATATAAAAATACACACACACACACACACACATATACCTGCATGCACACACATACACAATTATAAACACACGGAACAGAGCTACATATGAACTGAGTGGCATTTAAAGGTCAGATAATTCTAAATGGTCTCAGAAATCCAAAATCACAGGTTGATATGGTAGACAGTGGAAATGTCAAGGGCCAGTCCTGAAGGGTGAGCATGGGTCATGCCCTTTATTCACTAATGCTGGATCCCAAGTGGCACCCTATTCCCTATGTTGTGCACTACTTTTGACAAGGACACATAATACTAGATAGAGAATAGGGTACCATTTGGGACTCCGACTAACAAGGGCCAAGGACTGAATGTAAAATATCTGCAGAGCTTCATCATGGCCTGTTATTGCAGTGGTACATTAAGCTAAAGCAAAACTTAGGGTTGGGTCTGTCTCCAAGAAACAACAGTCTAGTCTGCAAGAGGCTCTCAGATCCCTGCTGAATCAGGATGCTTTGTGACAGTTGTGACAGCTGCAGTCAGCTTTATTACCATTCCGTAGCTACTTCGCCTCGCTAATACACCATCTGTCTGTCTGAGAGGGATGCTGCTGAGCAATGGGGGATGATCAAATAATGATCAAAGGCTTTCCTAAGCATCTGAAACTTAACCTGGTCCCAGATCTGTTAGCACTGCCTTTCCAACTCTTACTGTCAATGTCGTGCCAAGTGATCATAAAAAGGAGTTGGCAAGACAGCACAAACAGATCTGGGTACAGGCTATCTGAAATGTTCTAAGCTTCTGTATCTTTGTACTGTAGCACAACTAGGAACAAAGATATACATATATAAACGATAGTGGGGTGGTTTAAAGAAAAGAAAGGAAAGCGTATTAGGTCAAAATGACACAGCATTTCAGACAATTCCTGGGCAGAGGATCAAAGTAGTCATGAAAAAAAGTTTAAATGACTAAAACATTAAGTTCTAGTCATTAGAGGTAATCAGTCAACCAAGCACTTCTCACAGTGGGGAGAATGAATGGAAAATGTGCAGGAGGGAGAGAAAAGCACTCAAAAGGTATTCAGACCTGGGCATAAATAGTATTTGTTTTCTTTCAAATATTTTTCATAATTTGATTGAGTCTGCCTGGAGTGCCAGGCGGGCAGTGTTTGAACTTTTGGGACTATTTCATTGGTTCCATTACACCAGGCAAGCGCAATCAATCTATTCTAGTCTACTAAGGAGAGGCAGTGTGGCTTTGAGGGAGATGTGAGTTGCCAAATGCTTGCATATTGCATAAGCTTGGAAAAGCAGACCGAGCTACTATACAGTAATGTAGAGCAAAGAGAAAAATATGTATGTAATAAAAACCTAGCTGGAGTCTTAGAATCCTGCAGTAGATTTACTGCTGCCCCGCTCTAAGAACAGACCCTGGATCAACTAAGTCCAGCTAAGTTCATCTTTATGACCTTCACATCCTGTTTAACTTTGATCTTCTCTTATCTTAAGACACGTGCCTCTCCCACCTACTAGATCTTCCTGACTAAAGAATATAACATCTAGCAGATGCTTTTATCCAAAGAGACTTACAGTCATGCTTGCATACGTTTTACGTATGGCTGGTCCCAGGAATCAAACCCACTCTCCTGGCATAGCAAGCACCATGCTCTACCAACGGAGCTACAGAGAACCACATGATTCATACATGGGCATAATTGCATCCCAAGGATAGATGCCATGGCATACTTTACACAGTGCATTAGTCAGCTTTACT
This sequence comes from Oncorhynchus nerka, assembly GCF_034236695.1. NCBI lineage: Eukaryota > Metazoa > Chordata > Actinopteri > Salmoniformes > Salmonidae > Oncorhynchus > Oncorhynchus nerka. The sequence continues at coordinate 16,478,041 of NC_088398.1, read as the reverse complement.
CTATTCCCTTCTGTTGGATGCTGCCTATATATATTCTCCTGTACATATACATGCAAATATTCCAGTAAATCCAAAGCCTCAATCTTCTGCTGGTTGATCCCAGGCCATTAGAGAGAAAGGGCCCGAAATGCATTTTTAGAAATCAGACAGCGTTCAACAGGGACTAGGGAGGGATACTTGGCCAGCGGCCAACCCTCTCCTCCCCTGATGAACTTTTCACACTGCGCTAATGTGTTCATGGAGACCTTCTCACATGAAAGTGGCTAAACTGTTAATATTCCAGCTCACAGAGTCCCTCAGTACATCCACGGCATGTTCAATTATGAAAGACCAATAAAAAACATGAGCTGACACACACCCAGAAAAATTATTTTGTGTGGAGGTGCTGACTAACGGCGAATAAACTATAAAAATAACTCACACTCCATATATAAACTTCCAGTAATTTATTGGGTAAATCACCAACGTTTCGGCATCACTGTGCCTTCTTCAGTGTAATGTCATGAATACTTGAACCAGGTTATGTAGACAAACAGTGCAACCAATGACAATAGTGAGGGGTGTGTCATAATGAATATGTTAATTAGAATGAATTGAGCGAAACTGTTAAAAAACAGTTTATGGCATATTAAATATATTAGGCTATTGTTATCATATGCAAACATAATTGAATATTGCACACAATATTAGCATCAACATAAATTATTGTTTAATTCAATTTCACATATTTAATTGTTTCTGATTTCATTTGTATTTTTTACATGTAATATTTTGATTCAACCTTAATGCATAATAAGCATCATCATCAACAGCGGGAACATATTAGGTGTACGCTGATAAGCTGTAGAAAGAATATATACAATTATACGACTTGTTCATAAAAGAGAGAATTGTTCATAAGAAGGGCCTGAGATCAAAGTCAATATTCAGACCACGTAGGGTCAATGTTTTTAGACAGGATATCCAGTAAGCCTCCCTTTGTAGTAGTAGGATCTCCATGTTAACTCCTCTCCTTGGTAGAGCAACATGCTCAATGCCTGTGTATTTGAGGGAGGAGTGTGGCTAAACTGTTAATATTCCGGCTCTCTGAGAGTCCCTCAGTACATCCACTGCATGTTCAATTATGAAACACACGTTCCAAATTTAGGGAGAGACTACGGTAACTTTGAATTGGGATCCGTGCTGTTGCTGTACTCAGCTGTTGGAACGGAATGTTCCATGCAGGGAATTACCATGAATGCGTAGCATATGTTATATAACATTAAATAATTTACAGACCAGAGACAAAAAAAGCTAGTGGGTCTTTCTTTGTTATTAAAGTTTGGGAAAAGTTCACCTGAACATCTTTAATTCCATGCTGGAGGAAATCTGAGAGCTAACCACAATGCCTATCACTCATGCATATCCAAGGTGGAAATGCATTTTAAGTGGAGTAGAGAAAGATAGAACATCTATGATGATTTAGAGGCAGCAACACGCCCTTATTGTCCTCTCCAAGGACAAAATGTGATCTGAAATAGTATCATTCTGTACAATAAAACATTTAGATCCTTTAGATCATACACAATGTACACAGTCTTCAACATATCGGTACATCAGTTTGTCCAATGCAGGACTGTACACTGTATCATAGATGCAATTCTGTTCTACTTCAGTCTGTGTTATGAACAGTCCTCAACAAATCTTTCCATCTGTTCGGCCAATAATGGTATCCTGATATCAGAGTAAATGTAGCCAGGTACAGTATGATGATGTAACATAATCACTATGGACACAGAGGGTGTGTGTGTGCGTGCGCGCCCTGGGGCTCGACTCAAATGAGCAGGAGAGATCCACCAAGGTCTTATGGGAAATCCAATAAAATACCCATATTGATTTGAGGGGTATCCCAGATGGCTGCCTGTAATAGATTCCTCTGTAATTGTATAAAACGGATTAAATTACCTTCCATACAGATAGCCTGTTCAATGTTTTCTCTAATATAATGTTTTAGCACACATGCACAAAACTATTCCCAAGAAACCGTCCCTACTGCTATAACTACTATTGTATTACAAATGTACTATTAAATACATTATATGTGTCACTGAGTAAAGCTGATCAAAGATTAAGCAATAATTCAAGTCTGTAATTTATTTCAGGTTGACTTGCTGCAGAAACTTTAAATTCGTCAAGGTACTGTAATTGACTGAGGGGAATCAGAAGACGCTTGTCAAGTCTGCCCTCTAGTGGTACATAAGCAGAACAGCTCTCATGAAATCAGCTATATCAAGAGGAGGAGGCACAGGCTGAAAAGTAGGGTTGCAAAAGAATTGTAGCTTTCCCAAAATTCCTAGGTTTTCCAGAAATCCTAGTTGGAGAGTTCTGGATTTCCTGCTTATTCCCAACTGATTCTTGGAATTGTAGAACCAGGATTTCTGGAAAAACTGGGGTTTTTGGGAATGTTATGGGAATTTTGCAACCCTACTGAATAGAAAACCAAAGTTGAGCTCATGTGTTTGAATTTTTGTGGGATATAAAATGCTATCTGTTACAAGGTGGTGGGTGTTGGAACATCTACAAGAGAATAGAACTCAAAAGCATAATTTATCCTCCTGCAAAATGAATGTGATTGCACTTATTGAATGAGATTGGAGTATTGAAAGAAAATATAATGCAAGATGTCAATTACCACACCCAGACATTTCAGGAGGAGAGGAGGGTTAGTAGTACTTACATTGTAGTGTTTTTCAGTATTTTGAGTAATATTATTATCAAGACCATCCATGTCCATAGTAGGTGACTGTTCTTCAGTCTGAAATGGAATGTACATCTAACATGCAATACATCAGAATGCAACTACAATACATGCATGACATGCAGTTATTTCAGTTATTTGACAGATGATAGCAGTACTCCTACAGCTCTAGGTTTAAAAACCCCTTTCCACAGGGACAGTCAAATCTATAGGACTAATTATTTTTAATTAGTTGAGTTATGTTTAATCATGTTGAGCTCAAGAATAACAGTAGCTATTTAAATAGAAGATTTAAGTACCAAATTATTCCAATCAAAAACAGAAAAAATATGCTTCCTTTTCCTGCATTTCAACATATAGTAGTGCTAAGTCAGCAGTTTAAAGTCAACTTGATCTGCAGACACACACTCTTAGTGAGTAGCCTATGCATGGTGCCTTGTAGTATTCTCTAGATGGTATTATGGTGCTAAGTTAGCCAAGCCAATGGGCTAAATGTCACTCTGTTGGAACACAAGCCAACTGTGCCGTCTTACCTTTGATTTCCTTCGGTTGAACTTTAAGAATCCGAGAAGGCCTTTCTTCTCGGCCCCACCGACACTTGAGGTGTTGGAACGGAAGTATTCTAACAATGAATGGACAGACAATAGGTTTCAGTTCACTCCGAAATGAAAGGGTTGGCCCACTGAGCTAAAAATATAGGCTTTCATTCATGCAGTTCATTCATTAATCAATGGAATGAAATAAACCACAGCTAGAACTATACTACAATACCACATTACGCAAGCCATGTCAGTTATTAAAAGTTTAACCTATGCATACAACAAAAAGCATTCTCCATAAACACACACTCAAGCCTCTTTCTACAATCAGTTTCAACAGTAGATGGCACTGCAACTAAACTTTTCCAATATGACAGTGCACCTATTTTTCAACCTCTGAAAATAAATCTAACAAACAGTCATAACACACTGTGAACCAGAAGGAAAGGGAAACAACATTGACTGTATCTTAAATTTGATTGAAGATACGTAAAACAAACAAACAAAACAAGCGAGCTTGTCCTACGAGGAGAAAAAGAACGGCAAAAACGGGGTTAATGTGACTGTACAAGTGACTGTTAAGCTACAGGTAATGTCACTACGGCATTGTGGACGGGAACAATAAGCAGGGGTTAATGTGACTGTACAAGTGACTGTTAAGCTACAGGTAATGTCACTACGGCATTGTGGACGGGAACAATAAGCAGGGGTTAATGTGACTGTACAAGTGACTGTTAAGCTACAGGTAATGTCACTACGGCATTGTGGACGGGAACAATAAGCAGGGGTTAATGTGACTGTACAAGTGACTGTTAAGCTACAGGTAATGTGACTACGGCATTGTGGACGGGAACAATAAGCAGGGGTTAATGTGACTGTACAAGTGACTGTTAAGCTACAGGTAATGTCACTACGGCATTGTGGACGGAACAATAAGCAGGGGTTAATGTGACTGTACAAGTGACTGTTAAGCTACAGGTAATGTCACTACGGCATTGTGGACGGGAACAATAAGCAGGGGTTAATGTGACTGTACAAGTGACTGTTAAGCTACAGGTAATGTCACTACGGCATTGTGGACGGGAACAATAAGCAGCATACAGACAGTATGCAATACCTGAGTAATTTAGAGCAGGTGCAGAAGCCATTTTAGGTTGACGAACTGGAAATAATCACAGGATTTCAACATTAAGGGCCCGTAACAATGCAGACCATCCTTAACTATAAAAGATTCTCTCTTTATCAAAACTATGCAGCATTTCCGATGTCCTTGGCTATGCAATCCCCCACCCGCCCTAACAGAAAAGAGGGAAACAGTGAAACTACCAACAACACTGACTAAGGTGTTTGACAACTGTCTCTAGTTTAACTCGAGCATCAGTACGTCTCACTAGGCTTTGTAGGTAGTGTTCGAATGACTAACCATCTATATTGCCTCTCTAAGGGCAGAGTCATAGGGGGCAGAGTACACACCCTGGAGGGCAAGTGCTTATCGAAGCTCATTTAACCAAATATGTAAACACAAGCTCACTTATTATTTATTCTGCAGCGCCACCCTGATAAGATGAACTGGCCCAGACTGAATTACACCCCATGTAAACATTACAGGCACAGATGTAGCTAGCTGCAGTAAGAAAGTAATGCATGGTACTTTGATTCAAAACAATCTCACGTGTAAGTGCTGATTATAGATGCAGTCAGGGTGTAAAAGCGTGACAGAAAACAACGGAGAGAGCTCAAATTAAATATACGATTAAACAGGTTGAGAAGAATAAGAGGAACAGTAACAGTTTGTTAACAGAGATTGGTTGGTACAGTTAGCCTGATCTCAGATCTGTTTCTGCTACAATGTCAACTCCTTAACATTACAAACTTGATTTGATCTGGGACCAGGCTAACACTGTAGGCATCATGTGAGGATGTGGAGTAGCCTGGTCCCAGATCTGTTTGTGCTGTCTTGTCAACTCCTATAAAATCATTGTCGTACCAATGACCATAGGATGACCATAGGAGTTGGCAAGAAATATGCCACCATTCTATAGGAAGAGGTGGAGGGAGATGTGGGTATAAGGTGGTTTATTTACCAAGAGTCTGGTCCAGTACGTACAGCTCTCTGATGCCTAGCTCACTCAGACACTTGTCCAGCTCCAGCTCGTGGTTGCTGACATTGTCCTTCAGCAGCAGAACATGGGACGGGTCAAACTCACACTTCTCACAGATGGCTGGGACCAGGCTCTCCAGGGGCACCAGGGGACTCACCCTCACCACCGCCTTCTGGCTCCTGTGGTAGTTCACCACCAGACGCACCGTTTTCTTTACAGGGAAGACAGAGTGACTTTAGTGCCAATGGATGGATACAGTATTAGAGAGCATTAGAGAACCTCCTAGATTCAAATAGTATTCGTTTGACCTTGAGCTTGTCTGCCGATCTGGCACTTCAGGCAGGCTCAATCAAACGCTCAAAAATATACCATTTGAACCCAGGTCTAAGCTCAGTAATTAAATGGGACTTGAAAGTAAAAGGTCTCAGCAGTACACATCCAATGGGAAAAACTAGCATGGAAAATATTGAGAGAGAGGGAGAGACAAAAGGTGGGTGTCAGACTCGTGGGATAAACCATGATTAACTAAAAACTTCACTCCACCTCACTTAAAAGAGATTATGCTTTACTTTCAGCTTTTCCCTTAGAATGTAGACATTTGTTGACAGACCTAGGGGAGGGGGACTGGGGGTCATTCAAGACTAGCACTTTGAGGTAACTGAGGCTGGGAGCCAAGTCGAGGCCTGACAGAGAGGGCCTGTGTGTGGGCAGCCAATGACTGGTCAGTCCCAGGGTGTTTGGTGTACCCATAGAGAGGGATCATAACAACAGTGCAAGAAGCACTAAGAGGGTTGAGGTGGTTGTTATGAAGAACACAGCTTACATCCCAAATGGCACACAATTCCCTATATAGTGCACTACTTTTAACAAGGTCCCATAGGGATCTGGTAGTGCACTATAAGTAGTGCACTATATAGGAAGTAGGGTGCCATTTGGGACATACCACAAAGATACTGTTATCACGGAGGCCATGACAGTCACACACCAGTACACAATGTACAGACTTCAAGACTCTCCTTCTGAAAACATAATGTCAACCACTTACCAGTCAAGAGTGTGTAACAATCACAAGCACAACTGTTTTTGTGTGTGGCTCTTTGCTAATACTTACTGAGGCAACTTGTAAAAATAATCAAAGCATTTTTAGGCAACAATTTATCAAATGTTAGTGGAATACATAAAAATCCATACATCGAAATCAATAGATTATTATGTATGCTTACTTAAATGTACACCACTCAGTTTCAAAGGGGGGGTTATACTGTACATGCTTATTACAAGTCATAAAATGCATTACAAGCACATCATAATGCATTATACCAGTTGGTTTTAAGTAAAGTGTTAACCACAGTTTTGATGACTCAGAGTGAAATAGTGTCAGACTATGGCCATCAGCCAAAGGGAGGTCAAAGGGAGATAGGGGGAGCAGGGCCACCAGGGCCAGTGAGGCCTGAGAGTAGAGTAGAAATAATGCATGGTAACTAAAGGTAAGGCTCTCATGAAAAATTCACATGCTAGATAGGTAGGTAGGTAGGAGACACTGGAGACAGAGCGAGAAGACACTCAATCAGCCACCGAGAGCCGGTAATAATCCCACTGATTTAGAGACTGGCTCTATAACACCTGCTGCCTACCTTAGCATGAGCCCTTTCGGGGTTTTGTGGCCTTTCCTGCTGCAACGATTTAGTGTCAAAAGGTAAAGAAGGGCGATCGCAATGGTTACATAGAGATTCATACATCACCTTTCCCAGGTGTCAAAGGTTAGGTTCAATGAATGCTGAAAACATCTTATTCATTGTATCCCAAAAAAAGTCAACGATACCCACCCATGCACTACAACAACAACAAAAGGCCCAGACCAGAACAAACTCGTTTCCAATAACTTCATGAAGTGCTACATACATGTGCATTCATGAAAGACTAAACAGAGGAAAACTATGAATCAGGTTACAATAAAACACAGCAAATTGCTTATTCAATCACAATGCAGCTACATATCCTCAGTAACAAACAAACACACACACACACACCTCTATATCAGTGTCAGGATCAGTAGGTACTCACCTCTGGCACTTTAGGCGGAGGTTTCCGCACCACTTTGTCCTGCAACACTTTCTCCCTGATGCTTATGGCAACAACGTCCAGGGACCCCAGCAGGCTGTTGGGTTTGAAGGCTAGAGACAGGCCCTCGCTGGACAGCAGCTCCAGGGTGTGATATGCTGGGTTCAGGTGGTACCGGCTGCACAGATCCACCAACAGGTCCATGAGCGCTTTTCTGCACACAGAAAGGCAAAAGCAGCACAGGAAGCCAGGCGGAGTCACAGACAGGAAGCCAGGTGGAGGTAGAGTCATAGGCTCGTCAGAGTAGAGCGGAGCGGGACAAAGTAGACCAAGGTAAGTCCCTATTCCCTAGTTAGAGCACTTCTTTGACCAAGGACCACTACTTTTGACAAGACCGCTATGGGTTCTGGTCAAAAGTAGTGCACTATATAGGGAATAGGGTGCCGTTTGGGATGTGACTTGACTGACAGATAAGGTTACCTCCTTTAGCTGTAATTACACTGGGTGATGCACAGGCAGGCACTCATGCCGCTCGGCTTACAGCATTAGATAAGCCTGCAAATTGGTACATAAAAGGCTGATTTAATGATCTGAACTTAATGACGTTTTAGAAAGTTAAATGAATTACAGATAGGAAATCTAGCCTTAGTCAATTGACAATAAATTACCCATCTGATCTACCTATAATATATGTATGCAGGAATGGAAATTAAGCTAGCCTGAGGCTAGTACTTTGCAGATGGGGCTAGTAGAAAATGTGCCAAACTAGCCCATCAGGCAAGTGACATTTTGGATTTCTAATATCAAATGTCACAAATTTGGCTAGAAGAATGTAACCTGGGCTAGTAAAAATTGCAGTCTACTAGCCAGTGTCCCAAATCCTTCACTTGAGAATGTAGAATGTCTTAATAAATCCTGATACAATGTTCTGTTTTTGAGCATCATATGAACTGTCATGTAATACAGAACATCAACTGACGAGGTGTCAAAGGGTAACTGTCAATCCAGGACAGAGAGAAACTCAAGGATGCTTTCTACTGCCTGCTGGGAGAAGACAGCTCATATGACCAAAGTGCTAAAGGGCTGCTCTGAACAACCAACACAAATACCAGGGCAAAGGTTGCTCATCACAAGTCTTACAACTGCATCATAATGCAGTACACATTAGCTGTAGGATGGGGAGTTACGGTTCATTCGAAAATAACAATATATTAATTAATACTACAACTTTCTTCTTAGAATAACATACCTAGCTAGCAAATGAGGCTTTGACAAGACACTGGAAACACAACACATTGATCTGTATTCCCTAACATAATGAAAACAGTGTGACAAGTGTGACAAAACCCTTACACACCATAATGGAGAGGGTGTTGTCTGACTGCTTCCTGCACACATGAACCAGGTGATTACAATGATGAAACTCCCATGGGCTTTATCATGCACTTAGACAGCAAAACTGATTTCCCATAAATCAAATGACGGCTACACACACTTCATTTGGATTGTGCAGATTTTTCATCTGTAAATGCTCTACAGATAGTGTGACCATCTGTTGATAAGCAACTGTATGCTAAGGTTAGGGTTAGGTTAAGAATAAGGGTTAAGATAAGGTTTAAGGTCAGTGCTAGAGATGTGATTTGTGCTCAGTAACATGTGAATCTACAGTTCATATAAGGAAATGGATGTGGATCAGAAAACCAGTCAGGCAGGTCAAGACCCTGGTGAGGATGACGAGGACGCATATGAGCTTCCCCGAGGCGCTTTCTTACAGTTTGTGCTGAAATTCTTTGTTTGTGCAAACGAAAGGGGCTCCCGAGTGGCGCAGCGGTCTAAGGCTCTGCATCTCAGTGATAGAGGAGTCACTACAGACCCTGGTATGATTCCAGGCTGTATCACAACTGGCCGTGATTGGGAGTCTCATAGGGCGGCACACAATTGGCCCAGTGTCGTCCGGGTTAGGCCGGGGTAGGCCTTCGTTGTAAATAAGAATTTGTTCTTTACTGACTTTCCTAGTTAAATTAAATAAATGAAACCCACAGTCTCATCAGCTGTCCGGGTGGCTCGTCACAGACCATCCCGCAGGTGAAGAAGCCGGATGTGGAGGTCCTGGACAGGCGTGGTTACATGTGGTCTGCGGTTGTGAGGCCGGTTGGACGTACTGTCAAATTCTCTAAAACGATATTGGAGGTGGCTTATGGTAGAGAAATAAACATTCTCTGGCAACTGCTCTGGTGGAAATTCCTGCAGTCTGTATGCCAATTGCACTCTCCCTCAAGGCTTGAGACACCTTTGGCATTGTATTGTGTGATAAAACTACACATTCTGGAGTGACCTTTTATTGTCCCCAGCATCAGCTTCTTCATATGCCACGCCTGTCAGGTGGATGGATTATCTTGGCAAAGGAGAAATGTTCAGTAACAGTAATGTAAACAAATTTGTGCATTAAATTTGAAAGTAATAAGCTTTTTGTTCGTATTAGAAATGTTAATTGTATTTCTTCTCATGAAACATGGGACCCACACTTTACATGTTGTGTTTATATTTTTGTTTAGTATAGATAGCTAGTTGAAATGTTACTGATAGTCTAAAGATGGACTATCCAGATGAAGTGTTACCCAAATTACTTGGCAAAGAGCATCACTCTTTGTGTAAAAGGCAATGGAAAAGACGGCCCCAAGTGAGAGAGATGACGGCCACTGTATGAGCCTGATCCCAGATCTGTTTTTTTCTGTCCAGAGCAGTTAGCAAGACTTCAGACAGACCTGGGATCACTGTCCAATATTGGTTCACAAAAAAAAAAAACTTTTAGAAACTCTCACATGCCACTCATTAACAGTATTAACAGAGGCCCTTGTCTTGTTTTCTGCATGAGGGCTGGAGTCCTGGATGGCCTGGTCTGATTCACTCACTGCTCCAGCAGAAAGAATGAGAGACCCTCATTAAGGCCAGAGCGGCTCTGGCAGGTCAGCTTCTCACATACTGATTCTGGGCCACTGAGGGAACCTTGAAAAGGCCTCTCTGATCAGATACCAAACAGGGCCACATCCACATACATAACAGAATCTGTGAATTGAGGGTCGAAGGGGTAATGTGTACGTGTGCATATGTGACGTGTGTGTGTGTGTGTGTGTGTTGGTGTGTGCGTGTGTTGCCTCTCACCTGCCGTCCACTGTGCTGCTGGTCTGGTAGCCTTGAGGCAGAGTGATATGGAGGTCTACGCTAGTCCTCATCATGTTCTCCTTGGTGTCCATCACCATGCTGCCCATACTGCCCTGCGATGAGCCTCCCCCATCAGGCACGGCGTTACGGAAGATTCTCCTAGGGGCGGGCTCGGGGGCCGGGGGCGGAGGAGGGGCTCGGGACTTCATCCTCTTCCTGGGGGACAGACAGAGGTTAAACACTTCTTATGGCTGGGGGCAGTAAAGTAGCTTGGATGAATAAGGTGCCCAGAGTTAACTGCCTGCTACTCAGGCCCAGTTGCTAATACACTGCTCAAAAGAATAAAAGGGAACACTAAAATAACACATCCTAGATCTGAATGAATGAAATATTCTTATTAAATACTTTTTTCTTTACATTGTTGAATGTGCTGACAACAAAATCACACAAAAATTATCAATGGAAATCAAATTTATCAACCCATGGAGGTCTGGATTTGGAGTCACACTCAAAATTAAAGTGGAAAACCACACTACAGGCTGATCCAACTTTGATGTATTGTCCTTAAAACAAGTCAAAATGAGGCTCAGTAGTGTGTGTGGCCTCCACGTGCCTGTATGACCTCCCTACAACGCCTGGGCATGCTCCTGATGAAGTGGCGGATGGTCTCCTGAGGGATCTCCTCCCAGACCTGGACTAAAGCATCCGCCAACTCCTGGAAAGTCTGTGGTGCAACGTGGCGTTGGTGGATGGAGCGAGACATGATATCCCAGATGTGCTCAATTGGATTCAGGTCTGAGGAACGGGCGGGCCAGTCCATAGCATCAATGCTTTCTTCTTGCAGGCACTGCTGACACACTCCAGCCACATGAGGTCTAGCATTGTCTTGCATTAGGAGGAACACAGGGCCAACCGCACAAGCATATGGTCTCACAAGGGGTCTGAGGATCTCATCTCAGTACCTAATGGCAGTCAGGCTACCTCTGGCAAGCACATGGAGGGTTGTGCGGCCCCTCAAAGAAATACCACCCCACACCATGACTGACCCACCGCCAAACCGGTCATGCTGGAGGATGTTGCAAGCAGCAGAACGTTCTCCACAGCGTCTCCAGACTCTGTCACATCTGCTCAATGTGAACCTACTTTCATCCGTGAAGAGCACAGGGTGCCAGTGGCAAATTTGCCAATCTTGGTGTTCTCTGGCAAATGCCAAATGTCCTGCACGGTGTTGGGCTGTATAAGCACAACCCCCACCTGTGGACGTCGGGCCCTCATACCACCCTCATGAAGTCTGTTTCTGACTGTTTGAGCAGACACATGCACATTTGTGGCCTGCTGGAGGTCATTTTGCAGGGCTCTGGCAGTGCTCCTCCTGCTCCTCCTTGCTCAAAGGTGGAGGTAGCGGTCCTGCTGCTGGGTTGTTGCCCTCCTACGGCCTCTTCCACGTGTCCTGATGTACTGGCCTGTCTCCTGGTAGCGCCTCCATGCTCTGGACACTACGCTGACAGACACAGCAAACCTTCTTGCCACAGCTCGTATTGATGTGACGTCCTGGATGAGCTGCACTACCTGAGCTACTTGTGTGGGTTGTAGACTCCGTCTCATGCTACCACTAGAGTGAAAGCACCGCCAGCATTCAAAAGTGACCAAAACATCAGCCAGGAAGCATTGGAACTGAGAAGTGGTCTGTGGTCACCACCTGCAGAACCACTCCTTTATTGGGGGTGTCTTGCTAATTGCCTATAATTTCCACCTGTTGTCTATTCCAATTCCACAACAGCATGTGAAATTTATTGTCAATCGGTGTTGCTTCCTAAGTGGACAGTTTGATTTCACAGAAGTGTGATTGACTTGGAGTTACATTGTGTTGTTTAAGTGTTCCCTTATTATTTTTTTGAGCAGTGTATATGCATATTATTAGTAAACTTGGATAGAAAACACTCTGAAGTTTCTAAAAACTGTTTGAATGATGTATGTGAGTATAACAGAACTCATATGGCAGGCAAAAACCTGAGAAAAAAATCCAACGAGGAAGTGGGAAATCTGAGGTTTGTAGTTTTTCAAGTCATTGCCTATCGAATATACAGTGTCTACGGGGTCATATTGCACTTCCTAAGGCTTCCACTAGATGTCAACAGTCTTTAGAACCTTGTTTGATGCTTCTACTGTGAAGGAGGAGGGAATAAGAGCTGAATGAGTCAGAGGTCTGCCAGAGTGACATGGGCTGATCACGCATGCTCACGTTTGACATGTTTCTACGAACTGCAATATGACTTTTCATCTGAACTTTTGCCTGGACTTGCCCACGCTCCGTGTTTTGATTGTGTACTAAACGCGCAAACAAAAAGGAGGTATTTGGACATAGATTATGGATTTCAAGCAAAAAATCAAGCATTTATTGTGGAACTGGGATTCCTGGGAGTGCATTCTGATGAAGCTCATCAAAGGTAAGTGAATATTTATAATGCTATTTCTGACTTCTGTTGACTCCACAACATGGCGGATATCTGTATGGCTTGTTTTGTTGTCTGAGCGCTGTACTCAGATTATTGCATGGTGTGCTTTTTCGGTAAAGCTTTTTTGAAATCTGACACAGCGGTTGCATTAAGGAGAACTTTATCTAAAGTTACATGCATAACACTTGTATCTTTTATCAATGTTTATTATGAGTATTTCTGTAAATTGATGTGGCTCTCTGCAAAATCACAGGATGTTTTGGAAGCAAAACATTACTGAACGTAAAGCACCAATGTAAACTGAGATTTTTCGATAAAAATATTAACTTTATCGAACAAAACATACATGTATTGTGAAGATCACAATACAATACATGTATTGATGAAGGTCATCAAAGGTTAGTGATTCATTTTATCTCTATTTCTGCTTTTTGTGACTCCTCTCTTTGGCTGCAAAAATGGCTGTGTTTTTCTGTGACTAGGTGCAGACCTAACATAATCGTTTGGTGTGCTTTTGTCGTAAAGCCTTTTTGAAATCAGACACTGTGGTGGGATTGACAACAAGTTTATCTTTAAAATGGTGTAAAATACTTGTATGTTTGAGTCATTTTAATTATGAGATTTCTGTTGTTTTGAATTTGGCGCCCTGCACTTTCACTGCCTGTTGTCATATCGATCCCGTTAGCGGGATCTAAGCCATAAGAAGTTAAGGCATAAGGTTAGGGGTATGGCTAAGTTTTGGGTTAAGATTAGTTTTACAATCAGATATTTTAGAGCAAAATTGTCATTTGCAGATTGGCCTGATTGTGGCAACCTAGAGAAATTAATGTTGTTTTCTCCCAGAAAAGGCAGTCCGGTCGTCATGGTGAAAGCGAAATAGAATAGACAAGATTTCGCACTACTTTGCCGTTTTGCGCTGGGATAGGTGACAACAAACATAATAGAGGCAACTTGAATGGCATGTTGTCTTTCAGAGAGATTACTTAAAAGCAAGTCTGTCTCCAGATATGTAAAGGTTGTTTATTGGTTGTCAGGGTCACAATGGTCCGTGTTGATGTGATGTTCCATTCAAATCTGACACCAAGGAATTTCCTTATCATGATTTGTTCATTATTATAAAAACTTAACGCAGTTATCTTGTTTTATAAATACTTTTAAAAAAAAATTTAAAAAGAGGTGCTCCACAAGCCTTTGGGTTTTAACCCCTCCTGTACATACTCTTATCATTTGCCTTTTAAACTTTTATCATATTGTTTTGTAGTTTCTTGTGTGCAAATAAATAGAACAATTATTTTATACAGTACAGATATGTAACCATCTAAACACACAAGGATAAAGATAACCAGCATGCATTGCAATTCATCCAAACTCATGTCTGTCGCATTACAATGTTTTTATATTGTCTGTCATTTTACTGTATAATGCTTCATGCTTCAATATCAATTACAGTAGGCATAAAAAACCTTTTCAACGTTTCTTGAGCGCAGGCGGCACCGCTACACTGCACCAAAATACATGCCGCTAACTGCACTGATGGCAGGACTTTGAGAGAAGAGGATGTAAATCATTAGTGGTCCTAACTTTCACCATACCTGACTATGTACAGTATTTGAAACGTGTCAGAGGAACAAATTGTAGCTTTGTCTCAGCACACACCATTATCTTGACTATAATATACAGTTTACAATGATTCATGCTTTTTCCCTTCTAGGTATGTTGAATAGCTACACACTTTCTCCCTACTGAGCAAACAACAGTATGAGATAAATCTGCACCACTCACGTCAAGTCAGTCCTTGGGCTTTTGATTAAGCGTTCTGTATATCAGTCCGTGTTTATGTTTATAAATCCTTCCCAAGGACTACAGGGAAAAGGTCTCTTCTAGGAGCCTTGAAGACACCTTGTTCTTTGAAGGTGGAGAGTAGGCATGCATGTGAACATTCAACAAACCACTGTGCTTGGACTCTAACCTCACCTAAATTAATTATTAATAACTCAGTCCGGCATCCATACACCGCCACAGAGCAATTGAACCATTGAAAAACAATTTTTCCAAACACTACAGAGAGGGCGATTAAATGAAAAGAACTTCACGATCAAAACCAGTGTAGTGTGGTATACCAATATGAATGGGTCAGGTAGACACTGCACCTGTGTGTTTGAAATTGGGGCAACAACTTGCACATCTCCGCTCAAGACAGATCTTAGTGTGCCCTTGTCTCCAGCCCAGGACCCATTGAGTCAGCCAACACACACACACACACACACAAAGAACCTTTTCGGGCAAAGAGAGAGTCTCCCAAAGAGAGAAGGAAACTCCGTTACTGAGCTGGGCGGTAAGTGCAGCTTCCTCAGTGATAATCAGTGACTGGGTTACAAATGGACCTTTCACAGAACCACTCAGTCCGCTCTCTCCACTTCATTGGCCAGTTATGAAAGGAATCAACCCAAGATGTTTTTTTAACTGAACACAAAATCCAATGGAAACACATACAAGATTTTGTTGAACGACTGTGAGAAGGTCACTTCTAGTGACTTTTTAAAAGGACATTGTAATCCAAAATGCATGAAAATGTAATTATGTTCTCTTCCTTTGAAACTCATCTGTAAATCAAGGACAGTTTCATTTTCTCTTGAGCTCAGTGATATCACCAGCCAATTCTATATTAACCCCCAAAATAATTTAGCTAGCGTAACATTACTGTATCTTAGCTAACAATTATAATAGGGTTGGCTATACTTTCAGGATTACAAGCTAGCTAGCTAGTTACCTTGGAGGTTTCTTGGATGATCTGATGAGAATCTGAGGACGGTTTATAACTTTCCACAGGGCACAAATGTCAATTCAGTGTCTATTCCATGTTGGTTCAACTTAATTTCATATCTGTAAGGTCCCTCAATCGAGTAATGAATTTCAAGCACAGACACAAATCACAAAGACAAGGTAGGTTTTTCAATGCCTAGCAAAGAAGGACACAGTTTGGTAGAGGTGTAAAACATTTTTTTTTTTAATGTAACATCCCTTTGAGCAAATAAATTAACTTTTTGTCCCGAATACAAAGCGTAATGCTTGGGGCAAATCAAACACGTCACTGAGTACCACTCTTCATATTTTCAAGCATGGTGGTGGCTGCATCATGTTATGGGTATGCTTGTCATTGGCAAGGAGTAGCCCAAATCTACACTGGAGTTGCATACCACGACAACATTATATGTAACCGAGTGACCCCGGTTACACTTTTGACTTAAATCAGCTTGGAAATCTATAGCAAGACTTGATGATTGTTAGACAGCCATTTTCAACAGGCAATTTGAATAATGTTTTAAAGAATAATGGGCAAATATTGTACAGTCCAGATGTGCAAAGCTCTTAGAGACTTACCCAAAAAGACATACAGCTGTAATTATTGTAGGATTACATTGCAGTAGGGATTGTCAGAGATAGTGTAACCATAGTGTAACTATGATATGGTCAACAACATCCCCCAACAGTACAGCACAGGGGACTACAGTAGGGAGTAGCCAGTGACTAACAAACCAGCTAGGTGTTGAGAGGAGTGGCCTACTACTGCTATAAACCTAACCTAGCTGTTTAGACCCAGTGGGAGTGTGTAAGCATCACAACAAGCCCCACAGCACAGGAACTGCAGTAGCTGTAGGGTATCTAGCTAACCAGTGAATAGATACTACTTCTATAACCTGGCAATTTGTTACCCTGGTGTTGTGTTAGACTGATTACGAGATTAGTCTCTGTGTGCATGGGACTGTTCACATTCCAAGGCCCAAATAAGGCTCTGCTCCCCTCTAGGCAACTATCCAGATAGAATAAGTCAACCCCTCTGTGCTCTTTCTGCCACAGGCTCAAGTTCATATCAATAATGCTCTCTGTTGTATTGGACAACAATAAAGGAAGCAGTGAGTCAGTGGGAGATACAACTCACTGGCTAACTCTGCAAGGAAAGACTGATAAGAGCTTGTAATGTATGAGTTTCATAAGTTATCCTGCCAAAATAATTCTGGAAATATAAATATTCCTTCCTTCCCTGGGTCTTATTAAAATAGTGGAATATGTTAGTAGAGTTTGGGACTGTAGTGTATTAGAAGCAGTAGACTGTTTAGACCTGATGAAGAGAGACTCGCACAATGACGACCTGTCATTTTAGAAGTTGAAGGTAGAGGAAACACTAGGTGCATCCCAAATGGCACCCTAATCTTTACATGGTGCATCACTTTTGAGCAGAGCTCTATAGGCCCTGGACAATCTAAAGTAGTCCACTATAAAGTGGATAGTGTGCCATTTGGAACACCTGTCATGGCCCGTTCTATGCAACACAATGGGATTAGCCCCAAACAATGGGTGCACTATTCTCTCAAAAGTAGGAATTGTGAATTTAGGCATACTATGGAGTAATAAAACAAAAGTGACCCATTTCACTCCAACATACATTTATTTTACTGACCATAATTAGCATATGAAATACCTGCATATTATTAGTAACTACATATGAACTAGGATCCTATTGGAACATACTGCTATTCGTGTACTGTGTGTAAGATAAAGGAAAATCTTAATAATCTATTTCCTGACATTAGTGCTTTTCTTAGCATACAATAATATGAAAGTTCTGATCAAAATATATACATTGAACATTTGATTTAAAAATGTATTAATAATAATATGAAGGGACAGAGGAGAATAAACAAGTAAATATCAGGAAATAAATGACTTCTTTGGGTAATTATGTAGTCCACCCCATTGTGCCTATTGTCTGCTAAAGCAGCTTGATCTGGTTTTAGAAATCTTTGGCCATCTCATTTGGGATCTTTTAATTCCACAACAGACTAGCTATTGATTAAGGACTGAGGGGAAAAACTGCCTTCATTTGGAAGGTGTCCAAGTGCTGAGAGAAAGAGAGACTGTCAGCACACATCAATGAGAGACTGGATTGCTACTAGCGTTCCCATAGACTTCCAGTAATTGAGACGACGATCTAAATGTATTTAAAAACTCGGCAGAATCGCGGCAGAAATATATATATATAGTCTCCTGAGTGGCACAGCGGTCTAAAGGCACTGCATCACAGTGCTTGAGGAGTCACTACAGACCTGGGTTCGATCCCAGGCTGTGTCGCAGCTGGCTGCGACCGGGAGACCGATGAGGCGGGGCACAACTGGCCCAGCATCGTCCGGGTTAGAGGAGGGTTTGGCCTGCCGGGATGTCCTTGTCCCACCGTGCTCTAGCGAATCCTGTGGCGGCACATTGGTGTGGCTAGCTTCTGGGTTAAGCGAGCAGTGTGTCAAGATGCAGTGCAGCTAGGCAGGGTCGTGTTTCGGAGGCTGCATGGCTCTCGACCTTCGCCTCTACAGAGTCTATATGGGAATTAATGGGACAAGACTAACTACCAATTGGATACCACGAAAAAGGGGTAAAAAGTACAAAACATTTTTTAACTAATATACTCACACACACACACACACACGTCAAAAGTTTGGACACACCTACTCAAAGGGTTTTTGTTTATTTGTACTATTTTCAACATTGTAGAATAATAGTGAAGCCATCAAAACCAAGTGAAGCTGGTTGAGATAATGCCAAGAGTGTGCAAAGCTTCCATCAAGGCAAAGGGTGGCTACTTTGAAGAATCTCAAATATATTTGAATTTGTTTAACACTTTTTTGGTTACTACATCATTCCATATGTGTTATTCATAGTTTTGATGTCTTCACTGTAATTCTACAATGTAGAAAATAGTAGAGATAAAGAAAACCCTGGAATGAGTAAGTGTGTCCAAACTTTTGACTGGTACTGTATATTAAATTACATCATATTTTTTGCAGCGGTTGCAACAATTTAGAGACACCTCTGCTAAAATAATATAGGGAAAACACTACCTTAAGAAGCTCTTTAACCCTTCCACACGTTAGAACCAATGCTATTCTTGTCGGTTGTCACTTGAGTTTCCCCCTTATTGAGCAGAGGACAGACAGTGAATACCCTCAGCCACTCCACAGAGCAACAATGGCAGCATGCTCTCTGGGAGCCATGGTGTTCTCATAGCAACCTATATTTACACCACTAGGAGAGAGAGACTTGCTCTCTATTTGGTGGCAGCTGGGTATTTATGACATATGCTGCAAAAAGTGAATGACCCACATGCATCTAGGGGACATTTGAGCTCCACAAAGGCATTTGTTTGCAGTTGCTAAGAGCATGCAGCTTCCTAATTCAGCATATGCCCCCACTCTCAAATTACAAACTTCGAAGGGTAGACTAAAGCCCACCCTATTTTATTGCTGAGATGGCAAGGACTTCATTGGCTTTCTGATGATAACAACCTGGCCAGTGAATTCTCTGAAGTGTCCATTTAAAACTCTATTTGGCTCTACTACAATACAATACACAGTTCTCTGAGAACAGTAACACGGAAAACACCAACAGGTAGCCTAAAGTCAAATCTGTATAATAATGTACCAAGAAGTAGATGATGGTTGTATTGGTTTTAAAATGAAAACATAAGCCAATGAATATTTTCATATAAAACTCTCACTGTCAACTGCATTTATTTTCAGCAAACTTAACATGTGTAAATATTTGTATGAACATAGGGTTCAACAAATGAGACATAAACTGAACAAGTTCCACAGACATGTGACTAACAGAAATGTAATAATGTGTCCCTGAACAAAGGGGGGGTCAAAATCAAAAAGGAACAGTATCTGGTGTGGCCACCAGCTGCATTAAGTACTGCAGTGCATCTCCTCCTCATGGACTGCACCAGATTTGCCAGTTCTTGCTGTGAAATGTTACCCCACTCTCCCACCAAGGCACCTGCAAGTTCCTGGACATTTCTAGGGGGAATGGCCCTAGCCCTCACCCTCAGAAATAACAGGTCCCGACGTGCTCAATGGGATTAAGATCGGGGCTCTTCGCTGGCCATGGCAGAACACTGATATTCCTGTCTTGCAGGAAATCATGCACAGAATGAGCAGTATGGCTAGTGGCATTGTCATGCTGGAGGGTCATGTCAGAATGAGCCTGCAGGAAGGGTACCACATGTACCAGGATGTCTTCCCTGTAAGGCACAGCGTTGAGATTGCCTGCAATGACAACAAGCTCAGTCCGATGATGCTGTGATACACCGCCCCAGACCATGACGGACCCTCCACCTCCAAATTGATCCCGCTCCAGAGTACAGGCCTCGGTATAACGCTCATTCCATCGACGATAAAAGTGAATCCGACAATCACCCCCGGTGAGACAAAACCGTGACTCGTCAGTGAAGAGCACTTTTTGCCAGTCCTGTCTGGTCCAGCGACGGTGGGTTTGTGCCCATAGGCGACGTTGTTGCCGGTGATGTCTGGTGAGGACCTGCCTTACAACAGGCCTAAAAGCCCTCAGTCCAGCCTCTCTCAGCCTATTGCGGACAGTCTGAGCACTGATGGAGGGATGTGCGTTCCTGGTCTAACTCGGGCAGTTGTAGCGCCGTCTTAGGCGTCTCACAGTACGGACATTGCAATTTACTGCCTACATCTGCAGTCCTCATGCCTCCTTGCAGCATGCCTAAGGCATGTTCACCCAGATGAGCAGGGACCATGGGCATCTTTCTTTTGGTGTTTTTCAGAGCCAGTAGAAAGGCCTCTTTAGTGTCCTAAGTTTTCATAACTGTGACCTTAATTGCCTACCATCTGTAAGCTGTCTTAACAACCGTTCCACAGGTGCATGTTCATTAATTATTTATAGTTCATTGAGCATGGGAAAGTGTTTAAACCCTTTACAATGAAGATCTGTGAAGTTATTTGGATTTTTACAAATTATCTTTGAAAGACAGGGTCCTGAAATATGGACATTTCTTTTTTTGCTGAGTTTATTTGCCTTGCGGTTTTCATTATGTTTAGGTCATGGTTCGTGGTGTCTCCAAAGTTTTTTGGGGTGTATTATTTTTGTTGCGTATAGATTTAAAACGTGTCCCCTTTAGGACAATGATAGCTGGTGAGTCACTATGGAGGGTAATGTGGGTGTTTCGGTTGTAGAATATGTAGAGGGTGTAACAGGGTATATTCCGTTGCAGTCCAGAGTACTCCAACATCAGACACTTCTTGCCCCGCCCCCCCCACAGCCTCTTCCCAAATGCCATGCTCTATCATTACACACCCACACACCATGCTCAGAATACTCCGGCTCTGCTAGCCTTGGACTGTTCCAAAGCTGCTGGTTCTGGGAGGGACAGGACTATACTGACTGTAACCACATCTCTGGGGGAACAAGTGAACTCAGCTCCTCTTGCTCTAACACAGGTGCCTTCTGGGATCAATTACTCATTGGCAGTAAGAGAGAGATACATGAATAAGAGAAGAGCATCTCTGGGCTGCCGTTCTCTCTGACATCCACCTAAGGGAGAGGCAGAGGCACCACTTGTCGTACTGTAACAAAATCAGACACCACCCCTCTTCCCTTCACAGCAGTCAGAGACATGTAAGCTAGGTGCCTAGGCCTGGTCATCTGCTCCTGACTGGTTGGTGATTAGGGCTGCCTGGTCTATGTATGACTGGTGGTGAGACATCGCATAAGTAATTACAGCCACAGGAAAAAACAGCCAACATATTCACTTCAACTAAACACTAGAAAACAGGGTTCTTTGGCTGTTTTTTGGTTCAAGGTAGGATCCTTTGGGTTCCATGTAGAACCCTCTGTGGGTAGGGTTTTACATGGAACCCAAAAGGGTTCAAACCCGGAACCAAAAAGGGTTCTTCAAAGGGTTCTCCTATGGGGACAGCCGAAGAGCCCTTTTAGGTGCTATATAACACCGTTTGTGTGTATTTTTTATTTATTTTTTACCTTTATTTAACCAGGCAAGTCAGTTAAGAACACATTCTTATTTTCAATGACGGCCTGGGAACAGTGGGTTAACTGCCTGTTCAGGGGCAGATTCTTTATCTGTACCTTGTCAGCTCGGGGGTTTGAACTCACAACCTTCCGGTTACTAGTCCAACGCTCTAACCACTAGGCTACCCATGCCGCCTACCTAGCGAACAAATAATGACAAAGCATCCTCACTTCAAAGTACCTCAGGAATGTCTTAATGCAACTATTAAATATAGCAAACACCATAGAGCACCAGCAGTGTTCTGAAGTCATTTCAGAAGTAGGCTATTGACACAACAAATACATACAACTATAGTTTACTGATAAGACACATGGCTGAGTGGACCAAACAAAGCCTCTGAAGCCAGATGGTGCAGTGCTGAGTTAATAGGGTTATTTCTTTAGCATCCCATATTACTGCAGATATATCTGTGTCCCAAAGGGCACCCTATTTCTATATAGTGCACAACTTTTGACCAGGATCCATAGGGCTTTGATCAAAAGTAGGGCACTATGTAGAGAATAGGTTGCCATTTGGGAAGCAGACTAAGTCTCTGCTCTAATCCACTGACCGCTTCAGACCATGGTCTTAGACTAACAACTCTCACTTAGCCATGACCCATGTCATGAGAAGACCTGTCCCCTTTAATAAAGACCGTGTTCCACGTGTATCTGGACAGGATTCAGTCTCTCTCAATCCCAGACAGAACCTAATCTTCGAGGATTGCACATACCAGTGCAAACAAGAGAAGCCTATACTGTATAGCCTACCCTATACACCAGATCTGCATCCCTACAGTATATAGTGCACTACTTTTGACCAGAGCCTTATGAGCCATGGCCAAAAGTAGTGCACTATACAGGGAATAGTGTGCCATTTGAGATGCAGACCAGGATTATACTGTATAACCTGGCCCTCTAGACCAGCTGCTGTGTGTGTGAAACCATCCCTGGTGGAGGGTAATATCCCACAAGACAGGGAGTAGAGCACTGAGCAGCGGGGACTGGGGAGGGAGGGAGGGAACAGAACAGCAGGAAATAACAATTAGTTTGTTCCATACTCCCTAAGCAGCTCCCTCAATTAACAATGCTCTGCTGCAGGGAAGGACTCAATATTATACCACTCCTCTTTTAGCCATAGACACTTCCAGTAACAGAATGAGACTAACATATGATTATGGTATTTGTTAAATAAGGGGAGGCTACTGCAGTAAAGGTGTGAAAGGGGAAATAGCTGTAAACAGTGGCAAACTAGTGTCTGTACTAGCATCACCGTATGATAACCTAAAGCATCACTAGAACCAACAGCTGCTCTTCCTCTTACTCAGACTCTGCCATCTACAGTGTGACGGTGCAGGTGAAATAACAATCACAACCATCCAAACCAGCCAATATAAGAACATGGCCATTAATGAACTCAAGATTACTACCACACCTAACCTAATATTTGGGGGCTTGTCTCAACTGTACTGTAGAGTCGTGGCCAAAAGTTTTGAGAATTACACAAATATTAATTTTCACAAAGTCTGCTGCCTCAGTTTGGATGATGGCAAATTGCATATACTCCAGAATGTAATGAAGAATGATCAGATGAATTGCAATTAATTGCAAAGTCCCTCTTTGCCATGCAAATGAACTGAATCCCCAAAATACATTTCCACTGCATTTCAGCCCTGCCACAAAAGGACCAGCTGACATGTCAGTGATTCTCTCATTAACACAGGTATTGAGTATTGAAGAGGACAAGGCTGGAGATCACTCATTCAAACTCAATCAGCATGACCAACAGACTGGAAGCTTCAAAAGGAGGGTGGTACTTGGAATCATTGTTCTTCATCTGTCAACCATGGTTACCTGCAAGGAAACACGTGCCGTCATCATTGCTATGCACAAAAAGGGCTTCACAGGAAAGGATATTGCTGCCAGTAAGATTGCACCTAAATCAACCACTTATCGGATCATCAAGAACTTCAAGGAGAGCGGTTCAATTGTTGTGAAGAAGGCTTCAGGTAGGCCAAGAATGTCCAGCAAGTGCCAGGACCGTCTCCTAAAGTTGATTCAGCTGCGGGATCGGGGCACCACCAGTACAGACCTTGCTCAGGAATGGCAGCAGGCAGGTGTGAGTGCATCTGCAGACACAGTGAGGCGAAGACTTTGAGGATGGCCTGGTGTCAAGAAGGGCAGCAAAGAAGCCACTTCTCTCCAGGAAAAACACCAGGGACAGACTGATATTCTGCAAAAAGTACAGGGATTGGACTGCTGAGGACTGGGGTAAAGTCATTTTCTCTGATGAATCCCCTTTCCGATTGTTTGGGGCATCCGTAAAAAAGCCTGTCCGGAGAAGACAAGTTGAGAGCTACCATCAGTCCTGTGTCATGCCAACAGTAAAGCATCCGGAGACCATTCATGTGTGGGGTTGCTTCTCAGCCAAGGGAGTGGGCTCACTCACAATTTTGCCTAAGAACACAGCCATGAATAAAGAACGAGTGCAACTTCTCCCAACCATCCAGGAACAGTTTGGTGATGAACAATGCCTTTTCCAGCATGATGGAGCACGTTGCCATAAGGCAAAAGTGATAACTAAGTGGCTCAGGGAACAAAACATTGATATTTTAGGCCCATGGCCAGGAAACTCCCCAGACCTTAATCTCAATGAGAACTTGTGGTCAATCCTCAAGAGGCGGGTGAACAAACAAAAACCCACAAACTCCAAGCATTGATTATGCAAGAATGGGCTGCCATCAGTCAGGATGTGGCCCGGAAGTTAATTGACAGCATGCCAGGGCGGATTGCAGAGGTCTTGAAAAAGAAGGGTCAACACTGCAAATATTGACTCTATGCATTAACTTCATGTAATTGTAAATAAAAGCCTTTGACACATATGAAATGCTTGTAATTATACTTCACTATTCCATAGTAACATCTGACAAAAATATCTAAAGACACTGAAGCAAGCAAACTTTGTGGAAATGAATGAGTCATTCTAAAAACCTTTGACCACGACACAGATCAGTCTTCACCACAAACCCACCTACCACACAATCCTCAGACTACACAGTCTGACAGTGGCCTAAAATAGGTCCTGTAGCTTAGTGCTCAACTTGTGTTGAAACAGCCCCTCATGTCCACCATTCACTAGAGCACACTGCAACTAGTCAGCAGACTGCTGTAGAGTAATGACTCACTTAAAAAATGTTGCCCTCTTGACTACAATAACCTACATAACATTTAAAAGCAATCAATTCCCTAAATTGGTATGCGTGTATGTGTACATGATTATGATGTAACCTACCAATAAATTGAAACATATTCTCTTCAAAACTGCGTAAACAAGTCGTAACTGCGTAAACAATAGTAAAACTAGATCGGTCAGGTCCCAACACAGCATGTGCACTGAAGAGTCCATGGAAGTAATTCATCTGCTGCGTGTGGTGGCAGTCAGAGAACTATTTATAAAGACTAGTGCCAGGCAGTCAGATAACTATTTATAAAGACTAGTGCCAGGCAGTCAGAGAACTATTTATAAAGACTAGTGCCAGGCAGTCAGAGAACTATTTATAAAGACTAGTGCCAGGCAGTCAGAGAACTATGTATGAAGACTAGTGCCAGGCAGTCAGAGAACTATGTATGAAGACTAGTGCCAGGCAGTCAGAGAACTATGTATGAAGACTAGTGCCAGGCAGTCAGAGAACTATTTATAAAGACTAGTGCCAGGCAGTCAGAGAACTATTTATAAAGACTAGTGCCAGGCAGTCAGAGAACTATTTATGAAGACTAGTGCCAGGCAGTCAGAGAACTATGTATGAAGACTAGTGTCAGGCAGTCAGGTCATTTTAAACCCGATGGCCAGTAAAACAGGAATAGTTATTTCCAGCCATATACCACCGCCAACAATACATCACTTCTCTGTCATCTTGCAAAAAGCTTAAAATTATCTTCTCTTGAAAAACAAATAGAAATGCCTGTCCTCAATCCATCTCAATAGAAACGTCAAGGTTATAGTTTCAGGGATACACCTAAAGTATAAATGAGCCAGTATGCTACAGCAGGAAAATAATCCCGCAGCAACAGGAAATGTGAATTATTATGTGGATTATAATGAATTAACATTTTTGTAGGAGTTGACACACATTTCGTAAGGGAAAATCAAGTCTGAGATTTCAAAGAGGAAATTACAAACTTGAGAAGACTTAAAACCTCAAGGAAACAAAAATGTTTTAAATGTCCCCCTGCAACAGGGTGATCAAATTAAGATCCTACATCTGTACACACAAATGTAAGTAAGGGAAATGAGGGTGGGGCAGGGGAGTGCTTAGTGAGCAAAATGTTAATGGACCACAAGCTTTAAGACTTGAACCTGACCAAAAATACAACCCACTGCACTGGGTGTGTCTCTGAAGCTGGTCTGAGGCCCGTCTGGTCTGGGGAGACAAGCAGGGGTGTAGCTGGTGCTTAGGGACAACACTCTCTACTGCTAATGGGGAGTGTATTTTAGGTAACATTACCAGGGAACAGACAGAGAAGCATGGACAACATAGTGATAAGACAATGAATGGTTGACAGTCAAAGGGTGAAATCAAAGTGAAGATACACAGTGGCTTATTATTTTAGATGATCTTTGGTCCATATAATCGACTGTAAACTCAAAACAGGCACTGCGAGTAGTCACTCTGCCACAACAAAAAGCCACTAAAGCATTTGAGCAAAAGGACATGTTAAAATACAGACTGTAATATACTTCATACGGTAAAATATGAACATCTATTTCAAATGTTTACAAGCAATAATAGATAGTTAATTTGGTATTACAGCTGCATGCAACTGAGGAATTCTGCATTTTCCAGGCTATATTGCACCAAACTCTTTTGTGAGGCAGGCAAATTAAACTGGGAGCCCTAAACTAAACCCCACGTCAATCTGGAGACAATTTGGGCTGAGACCCATTACTACACGCTTATAGATGGTCCCTTAGCTCAGACAACAACACCAGGCCTAGGCATTTACAGTAGTAAACACACACACTGCTAATTAAGACTGTTGGCCTAGGTATATACACTTTAGCCTTTTAGACCTGGGACTGGAACTGCTCATAGCCCCTAAAACACACACAATACTCCAATTCACACAAAAGAGAAACAAATCAACTTAAGCCAACTCCAGAGCAGTTATACTGTAACTATATGTCACAATATACAGTGAGTATCCACATGGTTGAAACTCACTGAAATAGTAAGCGGGACTATTTCGCAATTGTGTCATCTTCACCATGACAATATGCAAAATAAATATACATAAAGTTAAACACATACTGTTGTGATCAGGGTTGAACTCCCGATAACGTCCTATAGCACAGTAAGGCAGAGCAGGGCTAGGAAGAGCAAGGCTCTCTGGGCTAGCTAAGCTAAAAAGGCTGGCGTCTCAGGATGTCTGAAAGTTGTCCCAAATGGCACTCTAATCCCTATGTAGTGTACTACTTTGACCAGGGTCCATACACAGCTTCAGACATGAATTACAGACTGCCAGTTATCTGCCTGTCTGGCCTTTACAGGGCTTAAGTCCTTCATCACTTTGAAACCACATCGTGCTTTAGTAGCCTCCACTAAAATTGCCTGCTCAGATTTCAAAATCTAGTCACCCAGGTACCAAAAATGAGCATTTCATCTCCTCAGAAGTGGACTGTGTCCCAAATGGCACCCTAGTCCCTTGACAGGGACCATTAGGTCAAAATAGGGCTGGGCGATAAATCAATAGCAATAATTATTGGAGGTAATTACTTCCCTCAATAACGATATAAAACATTTAGATTCATTTTCGATAATGTCGATATAGAATAATTAGGTACAGCAGTCCATTTCACCTCTGTGACGCAGCAGGAACGTGCAGAGAAGTGACAATATGCACGTGGAGAGGTATATGCCCACAAAAAAACACATCTCGAGTGATGGAGTAGCCACAATTAACCACGAACAATGTGTGATGTAGGTGAAAACAGTGTCCGTGATAGCCATAGAGAAGGAGCAGCTTACAACGAAGAAACTATCGATAAAAAGGGTTAAACTATTTCAGTAATTTGGAAGTGGTTTGGCATTTTGAAGTCCGACAGTAGAGTAGAACAATGTTGGGTGCAAATTGTGCCGTAGACAGGTGGCTACGAAGTCCGGTAATACGACAAACCTTTTTCAACATCTGAAGCAAAGTCACTCTTTGGAACATGCAGGAAGTTTGAGTTTGCGCAACGGTATTGATTTTTTTTCTAATCCAACAATTGTTTACAGACAGATTATTTCACGGAATCATAATTCAAGTGGGTCAGAAGTTCACATACACTAAGTTGACTTATGTCATGGCTTTATAAGCTTCTGATAGGTTAATTGACATCATTTGAGTCAATTGGAGGTGTACCTGTGGATATATTTCAAGGCCTACCTTCAAATTCAGTGCCTCTTTGCTTGACATCATGGGAAAATCAAAAGAAATCAGCCAAGACCTCAGAAAAAGAATTGTAGACCTCCACAACTCTGGTTCATCCTTGGGAGCAATTTACAAACGCCTGAAGGTACCACGTTCATCTGTACAAACAATAGTATGCAAGTATAAACACCATGGGACCACGCAGCCGTCATACCACTCAGGAAGGAGATGCGTTCTGTCTCCTAGAGATGAACGTACTTTGGTGCGAAAAGTTCAAATCATTCCCAGAACAGCAGCAAAGGACCTTGTGAAGATGCTGGAGGAAACAGGTACAAATGTATCTATATCCACAGTAAAACAAGTCCTATATTGACATAACCTGAATGTCCGCTCAGCAAGGAAGAAGCCACTGCTCCAAAACCGCCATAAAAAAAGCCAGACAAAGATCATACTTTTTGGAGAAATGTCCTCTGGTCTGATGAAACAAAAAATGTCCATAATGGCCATAAAGACCATTGTTATGTTTGGAGGGAAAAGGGGGAGGCTACCAAGCAAAGAACACAAGGAAGCACGGGGAAAGGCAGCATCATGTTGTGGGGGTGCTTTGCTGCACTTCACAAAATAGATGGCATCATGAGGAAAGACAATTATGTGGATATATTGAAGCAACAGTCAGGAAGTTAAAGCTTGGTCGCAAATGGGTCTTCCAAGTGGACAATAACCCCGAGCATACTTCCAAAGTTGTGGCAAAATGGTTTAAGGACAACAAAGTCAAGGTACTGGATTGGCAATCACAAAGCCCTCAAACCTATAGAACATCTGTGAGCAGAACTGAAAAAGTGTGTGCGAGCACACCTGACTCAGGAGGAATGGTCCAAAATTCACCCAACGTATTGTGGGAAGCTTGTGGAAGGCTACCCAAAACGTTTGACCCAATTTAAACAATTTAAAGGCAATGCTACCAAATACTAATTGAGTGTATGTAAACTTCTGGGAACTGGGAATGTGATGAAAGAAATAAAAGCTGAAATAGTTCATTCTCTCTACTATTATTCTGACATTTCACATTCTTAAAATAAAGTGGTGATCCTAACTGACCTAAGACAGGGAATCTTTACTAGGATTAAATGTCAGGAATTGTGAAAAACTGAGTTGAAATGTATTTGGCTCAGGTGTATGTAAACTTCCAACTTCAACTGTACCTGCTCCCTGGCCGCAAACATGGAACAATTTTCCTTCAAGTATAATTGTATGTGTAGCTCACATAATAAAAAAAAAAGTAATCTTTATTTAACTAGGCAAGTCAGTTAATAACAACTTCTTACTTACAATGACGGCCTATCAGGGAGCAGTGGGTTAACTGCCTTGTTCAGGGGTAGAACAACAGATTTTTACCTTGTCAGCTCAGGGATTCGATCTAGCAACCTTTCGGTTACTGGCCCAATGCTCTAACCACAGTTTGTTCAGACATTCTTGAGCTTGAAGAAGATATGCACCTTTTAAACATTATTTGATTAATATCATGATAATTATCGTTATTGAATGAAAAAATATATAGATATCGTGATAATTTAGTCAAAAGTAGTGCACTATACTCTATAGGGAATAGGGTGCCATTTGGTACATTCTTCCATCCCTGTGAGTGTTTTACGGGCTCCGTTTCCCTTTAAACCTTCCTTCTTGTTCTTGCCATGTAAAATAAAGCTGTTAATGCCTCTGTGATGACATTACCTGACAAAAGTAGAAGACCCTAACAAATGGCAGTTGTCATAGTAATCTAAAGAGAACCATTTTACCAACAGCTAAAGGTGCTACCTTTGATATGTTCCATTGGGAAAAAAATATTATCAATCCAATAAATGAGTCGTTCCCCAAAATGAGTGCCTTTTGCGTCCCTTTCATATTTTATTTAAATATGAAAGGGACGCAAAATAAGTAATTGTGCACAAATATTGAATTTGAAAAACCTGTTATTAAATCAGGGCGGCAGGGTAGCCTACTTACTATAGTAATTAGGGTTGCACAATATAATCAGTGAATATTTCGGAATCAGCCGATATTAGCTAAAAATGCCAACATCGGTATCGGCCAATGTCTAGTTTAATGCCCTGATGTGCAAAACCGATGTCAAGGCTGACATGCATACCTATATAAATGTAGGTACATGACGTAATGACGCCACGTAACATTTTGCACTATACGTGCAACACAACATTCCTAAACTAGCCCACGATGTCTGCTGTGTGGATCGAGCAGTCATTTGAAAGAGTAACAGAATTTCAGCGAGACGAGGCGAAATCCATTAAAGCCAAGGTAATGGAATTCATTGCCCTTGACAATCAACCGTTCTCTGTCGTGGGTGATGTTGGCTTTCGCCAACTGATCGAGCACCGGTACACACTACCATGTTGCCCTACTGGAATTACACAGTAATAGTGTCACTGCTATTAGCTTCACAATATACATACTATGGAATGCCGTTTTGGGTATTTGTGTGTCAAGAAAGATACAGTAGCACTGTCAAAGCTGTACAAAAGTCTGCAAACAAGCAAATATCAGCCACGAACGATGTGTATACAATACTGCGTCGGTAATAAAGCATAATTTGTTTGACCGCAACTTCTGGGGTTGTGCAATATTTAGTTTCCAACTAATGTCTGAGTCTTTAAAGGAAATTAAGTTCATGTATATATAATTTGATATACAGAAGAATATACATAACTGTCTTATGTTTATATTATCTTGTTTGATATTGTAAATTTAATTGCTTGGTATTTAGCTAGCACCAATACAACCAGCCTGAAAACAATGACCAGTAGAAACTGCAGTGATTTTCATTCTTCTTAACAATGATTTAGGAATCCTTGTGAGTAAGTATTAGCTAGGTTGCCACTTGTTGTTCACCTATTGAAATTGAACTTCAGTTCATGAAAATAAATAGCTAGCCAGCTACTTAACCCTGTTGCCCAAAGCTAAAGTTATAAGCAGCCAGCTAGCTTCATTTGGCTAGTGAGGCTCAACCGGACTGTGTTGTGAAGCTAGCCACAATAAGGATTAGGCACAATAGTGACATTTGCAGATGGCCTTCAAAATAAAACTGTCATTGACAGTGATGCAAATGAATAGAAATAGTAGAATTATACCATACTTTTATGTTGAAGGCTAACCGCAAAGTCCATTATTGTAGCTAGCTTCACATAGATGGGTCAATGATGGCCTACCCCGGATGAGGCTGGGCCAATTGTGTGCTGCCCTATGGGACTCTTAATCATGGCTGGATTTGATACAGCCTGGATTCGAACCAGCGACTGTAGTGCCCTGGACCGCTGCATCCATGTGTGTGTGCCAATTATTTAACTGTACTAGAATGCTTAAAAAGGCAGCATTTTTTTTAGATCGGTATCGGGTTTTTTGGCAAGGAAAATATTAGATTTCGGTATCAGCCAAAAATGTCATGTGGGAGCATCACTGATAGTAATTTCTTTATTTTAAACTTCTTAGGGATAGCCCCCTTTTTTTCAATTTTCGCCTAAAATGATATACCCAAATCTAACTGCCTGTAGCTCAGGCCCTGAAGCAAGGATATGCATATTCTGGGTACGATTTGAAAGGAAACACTGAAGTTTGTGGAAATGTGAATTGAATATAGAAGAATAACACAATAGATCTGGTAGAAGAAAATACAACCGTTTTTTTTCTACCACCATCTTTGAAATGCAACAGTTCTAGCCATCACTCTGCTTGTAATTCCGATGGTGTCCACAAGACAGCAGCAGTGTATGTGCAAAGTTTCAGACGGATAACTTGAAGTATGAGCAAACTACTTGACATTTAGTGTGAAGTCACACAGGTACATTCGGGCAAATCGTGAAGGAGACATTTACATTCTTCTGCAAGAATATCGTCAAATCTGTATACTTGGACTTTGAATTAGCTTTTCTAGTATTAGTAGCCATATTATAAGTTCAACATTTGCAAAACACCCAGTTTTCATAACTCTCCATATTCTTATAACTTTTTGTCCAAAAAGAAAAGGCTTGCTGTCGCACAAGGTTAGCGGCTACATTTTGCGACAGATACAGAGTTTCCCTGCTCATTGGCCATCTAGTTAGCTTCGTTTGACCCCGATTGACTGTAACTTTGTCAAATAAGCACCAATCAAGTGAAGACCGCCAACGTCATTGGGTGCTATGAAGGTGCCGCTCTCTGACCAAATTTAGTGTCCTATAGGATATACTACACCCCTAATGACATAGTGAAGTCTGGTTACGTTCTAGGATCTCTGAGGAATAAATACGAATGTGATTTGACTGGTTGAAACAACATTTACGGTTAGATTTTCACAGATTCCTTTCTTTGCAAATTGAATGAGTGGAAACACAAAATCGATTGTGCATGCTATATGGACCTTTTTAGGATATGAAAAAGGATTTTATCTAACAAAACAACACTTCATGTTATCTCTGGGACCCTTTGGATGATAAATCAGAGCAAGATTTCAGAATGTAAGCACACATTTCACCTTCAGGAGGTGAATTTATCAAACCCATCGCGGTGAAAAAAAGTGTTTTGTTGTTAGGAGCTCTCCTCAAACAATAGCATGGTATTTTTTTTCGCAGTAATAGCTACTGTAAATTGGACAGCGTAGTTATATTAACCTGTTGCTTCTACTCGGGAAGCTTGCGTCCCAACTAGAGCTCTGGAAATGCAAATGCGCTACGCTAAATGCTAATAGTATTAGTTAAAACTCAAAAGTTCATTAAAATACACATGCAGGATATCGAATTAAAGCTACACTCGTTGTGAATCCAGGCAACAAGTCAGATTTTTAAAATGCTTTTCGGCGAAAGCATGAGAAGCTATTATCTGATAGCATGCAACACCCCAAAAGACCCACAGGGGACGTAAACAAAATAATTAGCATTTCGGCGTTACACAAACCGCACAATAAAATAGAAAACATTCATTACCTTTCACCATCTTCTTTGTTGGCACTCCTAGATGTCCCATAAACACTATTTGGGTCTTTATTTCGATTAAATCGGTCCATATAAAGCCTAGATATCGTTATATGTAGACTGTGTGATAAACGAAAAAAACATCGTTTCAAAACGTAACGTCATTTTTTAAAATTCAAAAAGTCGACGATAAACTTTCACAAAACACTTCGAAATACGTTTGTAATGCAACTTTAGGTATTAGTAAACGTTAATAAGCGATAAAATTCATCAGGAGGCGATGTAAAGATCATTAGCTGTCCGTCTGGAAAAATGTCCGGCTAGAAACTCAACGAAAATATCCGGTCCTAGACCGGATTAGATACGGTGTCCTGTATGTGTTTGACCAAGAAAAAACTCGAAGGGAAATGACAAGACTCTAGACACCCTGTGGAAGCTGTAGGTACTGCAACCTCAGTCAATTAATTGTGGTTCACGTTTATCAATGGGTTCAAGTAGCGCATGGATATATTTTCCCCATTTTCAGTGATCAGTTTTTCCTGTGCTTTTCGATGTAAATGCCGTTCTGGTAAAGCCACAGCAGTGATTTAACCAGTTTTTTAAACGTCTGAGTGTTTTCTATCCACACAGACTAAGCAAATGCATATACTATATTCCTGGCATGAGTAGCAGGGCGCTGAAATGTTGCGCGATTTTTAACAGAATGTTCAAAAAAGTAGAGGGTCGACTGAAGAGGTTAACAATAATTGAAGCTTTCAGCCGATATAAGACATATGTACCGACATTTGTTTTTTCTCTCAAATCTGCGCTCGTGACACACGTCACTGCATGATTTACAACTATCCCGTTGACGGGATGCCTATCCCTAAGTTGGGAAAACGTTCAACTTTATTTAAAAAAAAACGTGCTCTTCACGACAGAAAAGAAATGTTGTCAAAAAATATATACATGTTTTTGCCAAGTTACACTACTCAAAAGGCACCTAAATCGATGGAACAACCCAACTACTGCTTTTCTTGGCCAGTGATCACTTGAAAAAGAGATTTGAAAAATGTTCAGTCAATGGGAACAACCAAGGAAATGGCACCATTGGTCTCCAGAGGGACAGGCAGAGCAGAGAGGAATGTTCAGCAACTGCTGTCTTTAAATAACCACTATTCATCATGTGCTTTCTGCAACATGTCATAGGAGGTGATTATATAAAAGCCTTCAGCGGGGTGGAGGAGATGCAGGACCATGGGTGCAACATACAAAGGATTTGGTTTACTTGCAGGTAATAAGGGTTGTGGACTTCAGCCTCCCACAACAACACCAGTAAATAGATTCTACCACATTATGACGTCTGAAGGATAGAACGTGTTTCTGCACAGAAAGATATAGAATAATAACTATACAACAATCCCAGTACTGAAGTGTCCGATTTACATCTGTAAGAAGATTTGCATTACACTGTATGATGTAATTGTGTAGATTAGGATAGATTGAAAGTGCAACACAGCAGTTTTAGAGATTATGTTTTGTGTTGCCTTCACCAAATGGAAAGGAGCTGCAGCATGTGGAGTCAACAACAACAAAGGTCACAAAAGAACTACAGAGACAGTTCAAATTCAGTAACAGCCACTGCACAAAAGCCACTGCTTCTGTTATGAACTGGCCCACAGTTGTTTTCCAATCAGTGGTCATACATGTATTTTCTATAGAATTCAACTGGAATTCTCTGCCAGTCAATACATACAGTACTGTATGCTATGGCTTTTGATGTGTCTGTCTGCTGACAACTACCTCAACTAAAGAGAGAAGAGAAAAATAGTTTTATGCTTACAACAATTCATGAAGTGTATTTTTTATACACTTATACACATATACACACATTCAAAAGTTTGGGGTCACTTAGAAATGTCCATGTTTTTGAAAGAAAAACACATTTTTGTCCATTAAAATAACATCAAATTGATCAGAAATACAGTGTGGACATTGTAAATGACTATTGTAGCTGAAAATGACAGATTTCTTATGGAATATCTACATAGGTGTACAGAGTCCCATTATCAGCAACCATCACTCCTGTGTTCCAATGGCACGTTGTGTTAGCTAATCCAAGTTTGTTATTTTAAAAAGGCTAATTGATCATTAGAAAACCCTTTTGCAATTATGTTACCACAGCTGAAAACTGTTGTTCTGATTAAAGAAGCAATAACACTGGCCTTCTTTAGACTAGTTGTGGAACAGGGGAACCCAAGAGCAGACTCAGATGAGGAGACTGGATGACGTAACCAAGGTATTTATTGAAACACGGGGGGGTGGAGTGCAGGTCAGGGGAAGCTCCGGCAGGTTGCTGGAAAACAGGTGCTGGAAAACAGGTGCGGAGGCTGAGGCTGGATCGAGAGGGTTTGAGACAGGGTAAGCAGGTCCAGAGGGAATCCAAGGTAGTAGTAGAGTGGGGAATCAAGAACAGAGTAGCAGAATGACAAGACGTGGGACTGGAGACAGGGACCAGAGTCAGCGCGGGCAGAAGGAGCAGAGATTACAATCTGGCAGCGTGGAAGTGGCAGGGCTGAGTATATGTAGAGGTCTTGATTATGGAACAGGTTGCAGCTGGTGGGGATCTGCTCTGACTCCAGCACACCGGTCTCCCACACACACACACACACACACACAGAGAGTACTGGAGGAGTGGTGGCAGGTCAAGGAGACAGGATAAGCAATAGAGGGCGTTGCAGGAGCAGATGTGACATTTGAGTATCTGGAGCATCAGCATTTGCGGTTTGATTGCAGGCACAAAATGGCCAGAAACAAAGAACTTTCTTCTGAAACTGTTCTGAGAAATAAAGGCTATTCCATTTGAGAAATTGACAAGAAACTGAAGATCTTGTAGAACGCGGTGTGCTAATCCCTTCACAGAACAGCTCAAACTGTCTCTAACCAGAATAGAAAGAGGAGTGGGAGGCCCCGGTGCACAGATGAGCAAGAGGACAAGTACATTAGAGTGTCTAGTGCAAAACACCAGTCTCAACGTCAACAGTGAAGAGGCGACTCCGGGATGCTGGCATTCTAGGCAGAATGGCAACGAAAAAGCCATATCTCAGACTGTCCAATAAAAAGAAAAGATTAAGATGGGCAAAAGAACAGACACTAGACAGAGGAAGATTGGTAAGAAGTGTTATGGACAGACAAATCTAAGTTTGAAGTTCTCGGATCACAAAGAAGAACATTCGTGAGACGCAGAAAAAATGAAAAGGAGTGCTTGACACAATCTGTCAAGCATGGTGGAGGCAATGTGATGGTCTGGGGGTGCTTTGGTGATAGTACAGTGGGAGATTTGTACAGGGTAAAAGGGATCTTAAAGAAGGAAGACTATCACTCCATTTTGCCATGCCATACCCTGTGGACGGCGCTTAATTGGAGCCAATTTCCTCCTACAACAGAACAATGAGCCAAAGCACAGCTCCAATCTATGCAATAACTATTTAGGGAAGAAGCAGTCAGCTGGTATTCTGTCTATAATGGAGTCGCCAGCACAGTCACCGGATCTCAACCCTATTGAGCTGTTGTGGGAGCAGCTTGACCGTATGGTACTTAAGAAGTGCCCATCAAGCCAATCCAACTTGTGAGAGGTGCTTCATGAAGAATGGGTGAAATCTCTTCAGATTACCTCAACAAATTGACAACTGGAATGTCAAAGGTCGGCAAGGCTGTAATTGCTGCAAATGGAGGATTCTTTGACAAAAGCAAAGTTTGAAGGACAATCATTATTTCAATTAAAAATCATTATTTATAACCTTGTCAACATCTTGACTATATCCTATTCGTTTTGCAACTCATTTAATGGAAAACAAGGACATTTCTAAGTGCCCCCAAACCTTTGAACGTTAGTGTATGTATGTATGTATGTATGTATGTATGTATGTATGTATACACACTGAACAAGAATATAAATGCAACATGCAAAGTGTTGAACCCATGTTTCATTGCATGTTGCATTTATATTTTTGTTCAGTATATATTTGACAGAGCTACAGTAAGAATGTAAAACGGGGGCAGCAGGTAGCCTAGTGGTTAGAGCCCTGGACTAGTAACCGAAAGGTTGCAACTGCAAGATCAAATCCCTGAGCTGACAAGGTATAAATCTGTTGTTCTTCCCCTGAACAAGGCAGTTAACCGACTTTTCCTAGGCTGTCATTGAAAATAAGAGTGTTCTTAAATGACTTGCCTAGTTCAATAAAGGTGAAAAAAGACTGACCGTCCAATCACAAATTAGCTGCATGCAACTTAAAGGCCTGCTAGGTGGAAAATAGGCTTTCTCCATGTTTCTCTTGTGTCAAGTGACCTTATGACCAAGTTGGTCTCCATCACCATTCCTCAATATTATGATAATTTGATTGTTTAAACAGTTATTCAAACACAATACTTATTCACATACATATTTGGAATGGGAAAGACAAACAACAGTTATTAGAAACCTCAAATTCCTCACTTACCCTATTGGAGGTTTTGTGGCTGTGTTGACTTCTCCAAAGTCCATCTTCTGCATGTGGCACTGACTGTTTTTGCTAATATCCCAGTTCAATGGTAAATGCTTGGCTATCCTCAATATTTTCCTTTTGTCCTGTCATCAAGGACACCAAAGCTCTACTGATATGTAAGCCCATTGATATCCAAATAACCGATAAAACAAAAAAGTGTTATTTTATAATTCAAACAAAATATGGGTGCAATTTTTCTAATGAAACAATATTTGAGAATTGTTTGATTACTTCTAGGCGACAATACAGTAAACAAAATGTCAGTAGGCCATTTAAAAATAAGAATTACACATTAGTTTCACATCAATTGCAAAATAGGATTTACAGGCCCATACAAAAGTGACTGCTGAAATTTGACAGACTAAAGTCCTGCAACATAGTAACAGTTGTCTACACAACAAAAAGTCGCAGCGCAGAGACACAAAGTAACCACATAATCTTTCAGGATGTGATAGGTAGAATATTGTACTTACGTCGACTCAAACATTGTTTCAATTCATTTTCATATTCTCATAGCAGGTAATTGCAAAGCGATTTTGGAATAATCCGTGTATATGCCTGTTGTCCCTGTTCTAGTCCAAACCCGCCTTCGTCAGCACTCTAACGTCAATCATGCTCATTGGGAATTCACTGCCAGCTCCAGAAGGCGAGCGAGCGGTAGGACTGGGACGCACACAACGCGACAGTTTTCATTTATTTATTTTTTATTGAGAGCCACATTTAACTTAAAACACATTCACGTTTTGATCGCTGTTTATACATCAATTTAATAAAACTATGCTACTATAAAGGTGTAAATTGGGAATAATTTAATGTAGTACTGTGGAAAGAATGAGTCCATTTCGTAGGCAGGCTGTAAAGTAGCACTATTTGGGCATGGTAGGCATATTAATTAAAAGGTTATTTCTATTGAGTTAAGCGAACGCATCGATAATGAAGAACTCATAGTTGCCAATACCATAAAACTCTGTTTCATCATACTGAAAATCCAACTATTTGAATTCAAACCCTGGATCCCAGCATCCCTTGCAATAACTTATTCACTTAAACCCCGCCCCTTTCTTTACGCACCACAAACAGCCCACTTTACTGTACATTACACAAATTGCTGATCATTCAAGAATACCTAGAGAACCAAAAAGAAAGGAGGACCAAAGCACTCTTCATATAATTAATTACAATTCCTTTATTTGTATGGCATGTTCAATAGAAACAAGGTTTTTAAAAATCCGACGCGTTTCGGCTGCATGGCCTGGTCATGGTCAGGGAGTACAAAAAAAAAAATACAATGACCTCTTTTGAACAGCTTTTTCAATTAGCCCTAATTTGAAGAGGGAGTGGTCACAAAATTGATTGGACACACCTAGTAAGCAATACTATGCACATTAAAAAGTGAAATACTGTAGCTATGTTATCAAAAAATTCAACTCCAAGCTAGAACTATCAGAACGCCTAGAAAGGTAGTTCTAACCTTAAATATGACTGGGAGAAGTGTCAAGAATAAGGAGGCAATATATGCCATAGTACACTAGAACACAGCAAACATGAACAACAGCAGTCTAAACATAGCTGAGGGCAATTGAGCAAAATGTCCACTAGATGACAGCAAATGGTCCTATCACGACCCTTCAGGAAGGGTGAGAAATCCATATCTTCATTTAAACCAGGGTATTTAGTGGCCTGTGGTTTGTAAATCACAAAACTTTCCTTTTGGTTTAACTGTTTAAGACGGTCCCCTTTTCTAATTGAGGCCGGGACATGAATCAATACCCATAGCTTGTAGGGAGGCAGGGTTGGCATGGTATAAGGACTTGTAGTGCCTTGCCATGGGGTAGTCTTCATTGCCTACCCATATGGCGTACTTGTGTTCCGCTAAGCGGCCTTGAAGGCGTCTCTTTGTCCGGCCAATGTAGAACACCTTGCACTGTGGACATTCCAATCTGTAGATGACATGAGTGGTTTTACAGTTAATGAAATGCTTGACGTCATATCCCGTTGTGGAAGCTGTGTCAACAAAATACTTCTTCTTTGCAATATTTCTGCAATGGTTGCAATGGTTACATTTAAAATAATATCTAGAGAACATTGATATTTCACTGTTCAAATAAAAAAACTCAAATTAACAGAAACTGAAAATATATTTCTAACTATAATAATGTCATTCTGGGGCGGCAGGGTAGCCTAGTGGTTGGACTAGTAACTGAAAGGTTGCAAGTTCAAATCCCCGAGCTGACAAGGTACAAAATCTGTCGTTCTGCCCTTGAACAGGCAGTTAACCCACTGTTCCTAGGCCGTCATTGAAAATAAGAATTTGTTCTTAACTGACTTGCCTAGTAAAATAAAGGTAAAAAAAAAAAAAAAAAAATTCTAGTGTTAGATACTTTGCACAAAGATGATGGAATGATTTTATGGATCGATCTGTTTGAGGATTGCACGAAATCATGTTCACTTAACAACATGTATGGTGTAATTATCACACGGTTATTAATGAATAGTGATGAAGTTGTCACAAACTCTGCCCACAGGAGGTCACTGTGTGACTTCAAATCAGATAATAGTGTGATTCGACGTGACTGCAACACTCAACAAAAAGCTGCAGTTAGTTTCAAAAAGCATTGTATTTGGAACAAAACACACACTAAACCCTAAACCTCAATTAAATCTTGTAATAAATCATGTGGAAATTGAGCAAGTTGAGATGACTAAACTGCTTGGAGTAACCCTGGATTGTAAACTGTCATGGTCAAAACATATTGATGCAGTAGTAGCTAAGATGGGGGAGAAGTCTGTCTATAATAAAGTGATGCTCCCCCTTCTTAACAACACTATCAACAAGGCAGATCCTACAGGTACAAGTTTTGTCTCCCCTTGACTACTGTTCAGTCGTGTGGTCAGGTACCACAAAAAAGGACTTAGGAAAATTGCAATTGACTCAGAACAGGGCAGCACGGCTGGGATGTGTACACAGAGAACTAATAGTAATAATATGCATGTCAATCTCTCCTGGCTGAAAGTGGAGGAGCGATTGACTTCATCACTACTTTTATTTATGAGAGGTATTGACATGTTGAATGCACCGAGCTGTCTGTCTAAACTACTGGCACACAGCTCGGACACCCATGCATACCCCACAAGACATGCCACAAGCGGTCTCTTCACAGTCCCCAAGTCCAGAACAGACTATGGGAGGCACACAGTACTACATAGAGCCATTACTACATGGAACTCTATTCCACATCAAGTAACTGACGCAAGCAGGAAAATTTGATTTTAAAAAACTGATTAAAAAAACAACTTATGGAACAGCGGGGACTGTGAAGCAACACAAACATTGGCACAGACACATGCATACACACACACGATAACATATGCACTATACATACACACTCTATATACACATGGATTTAGTACTGTAGATTTGTCCCACAAGTGCATGCTCTACTCTCTGACAAACAGATAATGTTTGCTTGTGATCATATCAGGACATGTGTTGACTTTGACGTTCAAAAGACTACACTCCTAGAAAAAAAGAGTTCCAAAAGTGTTTTGGCAGTCCACATAGGATAATGTTTTTTTGGTTCCAGGTGGAACTCTTTTTGGTTCCAGGTAGAACTCTTTTGAATTCCATGTATAACCCTATATGGAAAGTTTTCTACATGGAACATAAAAAGGTTCTACCTGGAACAAAAAGGGTTCCACCTGGAATCAAAAAGGGTTCTCCAATGGGGACAGCCAAAGAACCCTTTCGGTTCTAGATAGCACCTTTTTTTCTAAGAGTGTACAACCAAACCTCAGAGTCTAAAATTACCAGCATGAAACAAACCCAACTTCACTATAATACTTTCACAGTACCTCCTTCTAAGGGAGGTGGAGGAATGCAGCAGCAGTAATATAGGCTATTGTACATCAGGACAATACATTCATCTTCAAGAGACTCAGAGAAGAAACACCAAAGAGCTAATTGATCATTAATTATACCTGGTGAGTACTTTTTGTCAACATCTAGAAACCTATT
The DNA here is from genome assembly GCF_034236695.1 of Oncorhynchus nerka. Classification (NCBI taxonomy): domain Eukaryota; kingdom Metazoa; phylum Chordata; class Actinopteri; order Salmoniformes; family Salmonidae; genus Oncorhynchus; species Oncorhynchus nerka. Next base: position 16,436,215 of record NC_088398.1, on the reverse strand, counting down.
GAAGATATAAAATCTATACCTATTTCTAAGAGGTAACACAACAATTATTTATGCTTGTGACATTTTAAGCATTAAAAAATGAACAAAAATGACATAATTACTTGGTGATGAATAGAGTTTAAAAAAAGATAGCCGTTGGATTACCGTACTCAATTTGTGCCCCAATTTAAATACACTTTTGTTAATATATATAATATGAATTATAGACTACTTACAGGACTCTCCAACTCTGTTCCTGGAGAGCTACCCTCCTTTAGGTTTTCAATACAACCCTAGTTGTAACTAACCTAATTCAGTTTATCCACCGGCTAATTATTAGAATCAGGTGCCCTGGATTAGGATTGGAGTGAAAACCAACAGTAGCTCTCCTACAGTAGCTCTCCTACAGTAGCTCTCCAGGAACAGGGTTGGAGAGCCCTGGCTATGACTTTCTAGATTTATTTGACTGTGCAGTGAACACCTATAAGCACCTGAAGGTGTCAGAGCAGCCCCATAATCTGTATAATCAGCCTGTATAACAAACTAAATATGCTTCTCTGCTCAAATCTGGGTAAAATCTGTAAATTAATGTGAGTCTTATTCAGTACATTTAGTAATCTACCAACCTTGCCAGAAGACATGCCAGCTAAGATAGTTAGACAAGCTACTCTAACCTGATTGATAGGTAGAAATGGCTTCTTGGTAGCTAGTTATGAGGTTGGGAACCTATCCGGACTAGCTAAACCCAACTTCATAAAATTGCTAGGTGGCTAGTAGTATTACAGAGAAACAAACAAACAAAATTAACAAAAAAATTGCTTGCATTTTTTATAAAACAGGACAAATCTGAGGGAACGAAGAGGGCATGTGCCCCTGTGCTGCCTATGGGCATGACACTTGTGTTTGTTTTGTTTGTTTTGATGAATATTCAGTACAGCGATAATATATAAAAGGAACAATTTAAAGGGGGAATTTGTGATTGTTTTTGCATTTAAATTAATGATATATATAACCATTGATTAGTAAAGAGTATAATTTATCATTCATATAAGCTGTTGTACACCAATAGAAATCTAAAATATAAGATTGTTTCACTCCATTGTTTGTAAACAATGTAATTGTAAACAAACACAGTATAGCTTAAACTATAATATTGATCTCATGGATGGTCCTTGCATCCATAGCTACAGTATGTATATGAATATGGAGCCAACAAGGTTAAGAATCTATTACAGTGCCCTTGCGCAAGGCACTTAACCCCAATTGCTCCAGGGGCCCTGGACAATGTTGAACCCTGGCCGTGACCCCACTCCCTGTGTGTGTCAGGATTATTTTTTTTAACCTTTATTTAACTAGGCAAGTCAGTTAAGAACAACTTCTAATTTTCAATGATGGACTAGGAACAGTGGGTTAACTGCCTTGTTCAGGGGTAGAATAACAGATGTTTTCCTTGTCAGCTCAGGAATTTGATCTTGCAACCTTCCTGTTACTAGTCCAACGCTCTAACCACTAGGCTACCTGCCACCCCAACTTCATATGCAAGAAACACATTTCCATTACAAAGATGAACAAGTAAATTCCCACAAGTGTGTAACAGGACTAATATAAGCACCTCCCCCAAAATGATTATTATAATTAGTAGGTTCCATTTGTCCAGCCCCATCCCTCAGCTGTTTAACCAAACAGTGACAGGGTGGCTCCTTTTTTATTTTTTGCAGATTGTTTGCAGATTTATTTGCAACTGCAGATTGCCACTATGACAATTCAGGTTGATTTTGAATGAAAGCACACCACCTTGACTAATAACAATACTATTTCTGTCTTTCTACAGACAAGGATATGGAGCCAACAACAGATTATAACTATTCTGCCTACTACGATGATGGAGAAGGGTTAAATACATCAGAGGGCCAGCCATGCAACACTGCCAATGTGAAGGAGTTTGGACGGGTGTTTCTGCCTACATTCTACAGCCTGGTCTTCATCGTGGGCGTCATCGGTAACGGCCTGGTGGTCTATGTCCTGGTGAAGTTTAGGAGGACCAGAAGCATGACAGACCTCTGTCTCCTCAATCTGGCACTGTCTGACCTTTTCTTCGTCATCTCCCTGCCTTTCTGGTCCCACTATGCCACCGCAGCCGAGTGGCTCCTGGGGGACTTTATGTGCCGACTGGTAACCGGACTGTACATGCTGGGGTTTTATGGCAGCATCTTCTTCATGGTGATCTTGACAGTGGATCGCTATGTGGTCATAGTCCACTCTCACAAAATGGCCAGGCTCAGATCTGTCAGAGTATGGGTCACTCTGTCTCTGCTCATGTGGGCTCTCAGTCTCTGTGCCTCTCTGCCTACAATCATCTTCACAAAAGTAAATAATGAGTCTGGGCTTACAACATGTAAACCAGAGTATCCAGACGGTAGCATGTGGCGTCAGGTTTCTTATTTAGAGATGAATGTCTTGGGTCTACTTCTCCCTCTCTCCGTCATGGTGATCTGCTATTGCAGAATCGTTCCGATGTTAGTCAATATCAAAACCACCAAAAAGCACAAAGCCATCAAACTGATAATCATCATAGTAGTGGTCTTTTTCTGCTTTTGGACCCCATACAATGTGGTCATTCTCCTGCGTTATCTGGAGGAACAAAGCTATTTTGGGGACTGTACAACTCACACGAACATAGACCTGGCAATGCAGTGGACAGAGGTGATAGCGTTCACACACTGTTGTTTGAATCCGATCATCTATGCCTTTGTAGGGCAGAAATTCATGAGTCTCGTCCTGAAGTTACTAAGAAAATGGATGCCAATGTGCTTCGCCAGGCCTAATATTAGTGAGTTGTCTGAACGAAAAAGCTCAGTCTATTCCAGGTCTTCTGAAATAACATCTACAAGATTGATGTAGATTGACTTGTATACAAGCACAATTCAAATATACAAACTTTGAGAAGGTAAAAGACAGTAAAAGATGTAAGGAAAAACTACAAACAAATGTAAGGAGGATTTCTTTGAAAGTGTGGCCACCCTAGCTGTGAATCTATGCTTACAGTAGATACAGTAGTTATCAGTTGCTCTTTTGTATCTTTACATGCTCTAATTACTTTGTTGATAGATACCTTTAAAGAGTGTTAGTTGAGTCCTCATGTGGTATTGTGTGAAGTGTGAAAAAAGTAAAAAAAATTGACAGTATGTACAGTGCATTCAGAAAGTATTCAGACCCCTTTCCTTTCCTTATTTACATAAGTAGTCAGACCTTTTGCTCGAAATTGAGCTCAGGTGCATCCTGTTTCCGTTGATCATCCTTGAGATGTTTCTACATCTTGGTTGGAGTCCCCCTGTGGTAAATTCAATTGATACGACATGATTTGGAAAGGCACACACCTGTCTATATAAGGTCCCACAGTTGACAGTGCATGTCAGAGCAAAAACCAAGCCATGAGGTCGGACAGGATTGTGCCAAGGTACAGATCTGGGGAAGGGTACCAAAACAGTTCTGCAACATTGAAGGTTCCCCAAGAAAACAGTGGCTCCATCATTCTTAAATAGAAGAACTTTGGAACCACCAAGACTCTTCCTAGAGCTGGCCGCCTGGCCAAACTGAGCAATCGAGGGAGAACGGCCTTGGTCAGAGAGGTGACCAAGAATCTGATTGTCACTCTGACAGAGCTCCAGAGTTCCTATGTGGAGATGGAAGAACCTTCCAGAAGGACAACCATCTCTACAGCACTCTGCCAATCAGGCCTTTATGGTAGAGTGGCCAGACAGAAGCCACTCCTCAGTAAAAGGCACATGACAGACTCTCAGACCATGAGAAGCAACATTCTCTGGTCTGATGAATCCAAGATTGAATTATTTGACCTGAATGCCAAGCGTCACGTCTGGAGGAAACCTGGCACCATTCCTACAGTGAAACATGGTAGTGGCGGCATCATGCTGTGGGGATGTTTTTCAGTGGCAGAGACTGGGAGACTGGTCAGGATCAAGGGAAAGATGAACGGAGTACAGAGAGATCCTTGATGAGAACCTGCTCCAGAGCGCTCAGGACCTCAGACTGGGGCAAAGGTTCACCTTCCAACAGGACAACAACCCCAAGTACACAGTCAAGAAAATGCAGGCGTGGCTTCAGGACAAGTCTCTGAATGTCCATCAGTGGCCCAGCCAGAACCCGGACTTGAACCCGAGTGAACATCTCTGGATAGACCTGAAAATAGCTATGCAGCAACGCTCCACATCCAACCTGACAGAGTTTGAGAGGATCTTCAGAGAAGAATGAGAAAAACTCCCCAAATACAGGTGTGCCAAGCTTATAGCGTCATACCCAAGAAGACTCTAGGCTGTAATCGCTGCCAAAGGTTCTTCAACAAAGTACTGAGTAAAGGGTCTGAATACTTATGTAAATGTGATATTTCATTTCTTTTAGTATTTTGTTGCAATAAAAATCAGTTTTTGCTTTGTCATTCTTGGGTATTGTGTGTAGATTGATGAGGGGGAAAAACTATTGAATCAATTTTAGAATAAGTCTGTAATGTAACAAAATTTGGAAAAAGTCAAGGGGTCTGAATACTTTCCAAATGCACTGTACGTATAGTTAGTTATATTTGTATATTACAGGGTTTTTTCATCTAAGAATGTGACAAAAACCTGACTGGGGTATCTGCTTTTTAACAAGGTAACCACAAAGCTACGCTGCGTTTTTTGGGGGGAGGGAACTAAAAAGTGTCACTACACAGCTGTCTGTTTAAAAAATATACACAAATAAAAAAGCTGAGACTGCTGGTTTGTAAATAGACAACACAATAGTATGTGGCATGAAACCAATGTTATGTTACGTACTATATACCGTATACATGACTGTATAGGATTTGTGATTACCTTGTCTTCATTTTTTTCAACAATAACATGTTTCTTTTTTATTTCAAACCACACTTTTGACAGTTTGTTAATGGTATACGGTATTCTGTATGTAACGGGCATTTAGAAAATATCAATAAAGTCTGGTTTGGTGACATTTCCCCGCTGTACCTTTTACTTGATGTTGACTTATTCAGCTTGGTCTACATGCACAGAGAGACATCACTTCACACCAAAACAACACAGGAACATAGCCTTGACATAGCTTACATGAAATAAGGAAGTGAGACTCAGAAGTGTCAAGGAGGTAAACGGCCAGCTACTTCTCGTAGTCCTTGTGTGGGTTATGTCTGTAGTAGTAGAAGGAGGTTGAGGTTTAGAGAGGTAGGCTGGTAACCGAACGGTTGCCGGTTTGAATCTCAGGGCTGATGGGGAAATCTGGTGGGAGTGTGCCAGAAAGTTCTACATAAATAGCTTTGTAGAACTTTCTAGGAAACGCATATTGTCAAATCTCATCCAATATGGAAGCAAACTATTGTAAGATAAGCACAAGAGGCTGGAAAAAGCCCAGAGCAGTGCCATTAAGTCGTGTAAAAGATTAAGTGACTTGCTCAAGGGCACAACGGCAACAGGCGGCACATGAGGTTCTGATGTCAGCAACTCTGTGGTTGCTGGCACACTCCCACCAGATTTCCCCATCAGCCCTGAGATTCAAACCGGCAACCATTCGGTTACCAGCCTACCTCTCTAAACCTCAACCTCCTTCTACTACTACAGACATAACCCACACAAGGACTACTTCCATGTATGAATGTTACAGAATGCACCTTTTAAAATGTTATGTACTCTATTCATTTTTCAATTCTATCTTTCCATCTGAAAAGCAGTTCAAAGCAGCATCTACATGCGTGACAGATATATGTATGTTTGGTGATGTTTCCCTCACCCACACTCATTCCCATACATTTAGAAAGAGGGCCATTACAGGAAACCCACATTCACACCTCAGCCTGCTCAATGCAGCAATGCAAAGAAAATAGTTATCTAGAGCACACCTTACTAGAAAAAAGTTGCAATCATTGGTACAAAAGAATAGAGTAGACAAAACCTAAGAGTAGTTTCCCGGCCACACTGTTTCAACCAGCACACACGTTATCACCAGAGGGAGGGTTACAGCATTCAATCTGTACATCAGAAAAGAAGAGATTGGGGTAAATAACATACATTTTCACTTCATCATAGCCTGCTTATAGACATGCAGCCAACGCAGGCACAGACAGTCTAAAGGGGTGTTAGCCTCACAGGAACTACAAAATGGGG